>NC_045977.1:43010831-43310831 GCF_010909765.2 Amblyraja radiata
TGTCTGTGTGTGTGTCTGTGTCTGTGAGTGTGAGTGTCTGTGTGTGTCTGTGTCTGTGTCTGTGTCTGTGTGTGTGTGTGTCTGTGTCTGTGTCTGTGTCTGTGTGTGTGTGGGGGGGGGGTGTCTGTGTGTGTGTGTGAATGTGTGTGTGTGTATGTGTTTGAATATGTGTGTTTGTGTGTGTGAATGTGTGTGAGTGCGTGTGTGTGTGTGAGAGAGAGAGAGTGTGTGTCTGAGGGTATGTGAGTGAGTGTGAGTGTGTGTGTGTGGATGTGTGAGTGAGTGTGTGGGGGGGAGAGGGGGAGCTGCCCATGTGGGGGGGGGGGGGGGGGGGGGTTGGTGGGAGGGGGGAGAGGGGGAGCTGCCCATGTGGGCCGGTCCCACTCTTAAATGGCGTTGACGTCAGGACAGCGATAGCAAGGGGGGGGAAGTGACCGCGGCTTCAGTCCGGTCCCGTCCGGTCCCGCCCGCTAGTGGAGCCCAGCCGGTGCGATCCGCGCCAGGTCAGCACCGCTCGCAGGGCGGGGAGTGGGGAGGAGGAGGAGGGGATTCGTCCCGCAATCTGGGCGCCGCAGTCGGAGCGGGATCCCGGGACGGCCGCAGTTTCCTGTCACACTCGCCTGTTCTTTTGTTGTTTTGCATCTGGCCGCAGTTTGTAAAGTGAGTGGCGCCGCCGTGAATGACAGAGACAGAGACAGACACAGACACAGGCTGCTGGGGAAACGGCAGGCGTTGTATCAAGGTAACGTCCCCGTGGATCAGGCAAAGCAGAGTGGCACCGCCAGTGTGTAACGGCGAGTGTGTAACGGCGAGTGTGTAACGGCGAGTGTGTAACGGAGCCCTGCGTCTCCCGCTCTCACTGTGTCCGGGTGCCGGGGCCGTTTATTGTCTGTCAGCCCCCGGTGCAAGCGAGACGTGTGTGTGTGTGTGTGTCCCCGTGTGTGTGTGTGTGTCCGTGTGTGTGTCCCTGTGTCCCTGTGTGTGTGTCCCTGTGTGTGTGTGTGTCCCTGTGTGTGTGCCCCTGTGTGTGTGTCCCCGTGTGTATGTGTGTGTCCCTGTGTGTGTGTGTGTCCCTGTGTGTGTCCCTGTGTGTGTGCCCCTGTGTGTGTGTCCCCGTGTGTATGTGTGTGTCCCTGTGTGTGTGTGTGTCCCTGTGTCCCTGTGTGTGTGTGTGTGTGTCCCTGTGTGTGTGTGTCCCTGTGTGTGTGTCCCTGTGTGTGTGTGTCCGTGTGTGTGTGTCCCTGTGTGTGTGTGTGTGTGCGCGTGTCCGTGTGTGTGTGTGTCTCTCTTTGTGTCTGTGCCTGTGTCTGTGCCTGTGTCTGTGCCTGTGTGTGTGTCTGTCCCTGTGTGTGTGTGTGTGTCTGTCCCTGTGTGTGTGTGTGTCTGTCCCTGTGTGTGTGTGTGTCTGTCCCTGTGTGTGTGTGTGTCTGTCTGTCCCTGTGTGTGTGTGTGTGTGTGTGTCTGTCCCTGTGTGTGTGTGTGTCCGTGTGTGTGTCTGTGCCTGTCCCTGTGTGTGTGTCTGTCCCTGTGTGTGTGTGTGTCTGTCCCTGTGTGTGTGTGTGTGTCCGTGTGTGTGTCTGTGCCTGTCCCTGTGTGTGTGTGTGTCTGTCCCTGTGTGTGTGTCTGTCCCTGTGTGTGCGTGTCCGTGTGTGTCCCTGTGTGTGTGTGCGTGTCCGTGTGTGTGTGTCCCTGTGTGTGCGTGCGTGTCCCTGTGTGTGTGTCTGTCCCTGTGTGTGTGTGTCCGTGTGTGTGTGCGTGTCCGTGTGTGTGTGTGTCCCTGTGTGTGCGTGTGTCCCTGTGTGTGCGTGCGTGTCCCTGTGTGTGTGTGTGCGTGTCCCTGTGTGTGTGTGTGCGTGTCCCTGTGTGTGTGTGTGCGTGTCCCTGTGTGTGTGTGTGCGTGTCCCTGTGTGTGTGTGTGCGTGTCCCTGTGTGTGTGTGTGCGTGTCCCTGTGTGTGTGTGCGTGTCCCTGTGTGTGTGCGTTTCCCTGTGTGTGTGTGTGTGTGTGTGCGTGTCCCTGTGTGTGTGTGTCCCTGTGTGTGTGTGTGTGTGCGTGTCCCTGTGTGTGTGTGTGTGTGTGTGTGTGTGGCCCTGTGTGTGTCCCTGTGTGTGTGTGTGTGTGTCCCTGTGTGTGTGTGTGTCCCTGTGTGTGTGTGTGTCCCTGTGTGTGTGTGTGTGTGTGCGTGTCCCTGTGTGTGTGTGTCCCTGTGTGTGTGTGTGTGTGTGTGTGTCCCTGTATGTGTGTGTGCGTGTCCCTGTGTGTGTGTGTGTGTGTGTGTGCGTTTCCCTGTGTGTGTGTGTGTGTGTGTGTGCGTGTCCCTGTGTGTGTGTGTCCCTGTGTGTGTGTGTGTGTGCGTGTCCCTGTGTGTGTGTGTGTGTGTGTGTGTGGCCCTGTGTGTGTCCCTGTGTGTGTGTGTGCGTGTCCCTGTGTGTGTGTCCCTGTGTGTGTGCGTGTCCCTGTGTGTGTGTGTGTGTCCCTGTGTGTGTGTGTCCGCATGTGGCCCCGGCAGCAGTGAGTGAGCGGGCGGCTGTTTGAACCCGCTCCCCGGGGCCGGGGGTGATGTTGTCTGTGTAAGCCCGTGGTCAGGTCAACACTAAATGTGTTGTGATGGGTCCCGTGTTCCCATGGCGGGCAGGCAGGATCGCTGCCGAGGTCTGGTTCACACTTGCCGCTCGCTCGCTGCCCGTGTGGGTCACAGCCGTGTGAATCGCTTCTACCGCCTGCTGTCCACTCGCCAAACCAATGTTGGATTTTTAATCTGGGAACACAAATGTACCTCACTCACACAACGGGTTTATCATTCCCTTGGCCCGGCTCCATTGGATGTGTTCCTCCCCAAATCCTCTCCAACATTCCCGCGAATGAAACCAACATCGCGGCAATTGTGAAGTACTGTAAGCTACTGAGAGAGTGATTGGAGCTGGCCTGTCCTCAGCTTGTTCTAGAACTAACCGGAGAGGGACACTGGCTCTGTGACACATCTGTCCCAATATTCCCTCAACCCCCTGTCCGTGTCGATGGTATTCATCCAAACGCGACCGCCCATGTCAGCTGTCGAGCCAAACTCAGCGGGTCGGGCAGCGTCTGTGGACGGGGTGGGCAAGCAATGATGCCGATCGGGATCCTTGTCAGGGCCACATTTTCTTTAGCAGCATCCCAAGCAATTCTTTATTTGACGTTTCTTGTCTTGTTTGTGAAGAGAGGCCGCGCGGGTTCAAATGCAGCTCTCTGAGAACAACCTGTACACTTACCTGTGTTTGGTCTCCATCGGCCGCGGACCCTCTACCTTTGAGTTTAGGAGCATGGGGGTCCTACTGCAGCTGTACATGGCACTAATGAGTCCACACCTGGAGTATTGTGTGCAGTCTTGGTCTCCAAATTTGAGGAAGGACATTATTGTTATTGAGGGAGTGCAGCGTAGGTTCACCAGGTTAATTCCCGGGATGGCGGGACTGTCATATGTTGAAAGAACTGGGCTTGTATACGCTGGAGTTTAGAAAGATGAGAGGGGATCATTGAAACATATAAGATTATTTAGGGTATTGGACACGCTAGAGGCAGGAACAGGCGGAGGACGATGGCTGACCTTAGTGGAGGAACATGTCACAACGGCTGGGAAGGCGGATGAAGGCTGCAGCAGAAAAGGGTCTCCGGTCGTCTTGGACTCCACGCCACTGGATCCTGACCCAGATCTGTCAAGGACCGTGGTCTGTGCACCAGTCTCCCCACGTTAAACAAGGCGTCCTCCATGAGAGGACAGTCATACTTGTTTCAAGTGACCGCCGATGATGATGAGGAAACATGTTCCCGATGTTGGGGGAGTCCAGAACCAGGGGCCACAGTTTAAGAATAAGGGGTCCGCCATTTAGAACGGAGACGAGGAAACACGTTTTCACACAGAGAGTTGTGAATCTGTGGAATTCCCTGCCACAGAGGGCTGTGGAGGAAAAAGCAGGAACGGGGTACTGATTCTGGATGATGAGCCATGATCATAGTGAATGGCGGTGCTGGCTCGAAGGGCTGAATGGCCTCCTCCTGCACCTATTGTCTATGTTTACCTGAACACGCCCTGATGTTGGGAACAGCGAGACCGCGAGCAGATAATGACCCCCTGGTTTGGGTCAAATCTGCTCATCGTGGTTGGGGCGGGCTGCCCTCAATGTGGTGGAGCCTCGCATCTGGCAACACCTGATCACCAGACTGTGAGGAAATGGGCCAGGTATCCATGTACGCTGGTCAGTATCGGCACGGTGGGCCGAAGGGCCTGTTACTGTGCTACAACCCCGACCACGGGTTGGAACTATCCTGTGACGTTCAGCCGCAGATTCAAAACACAATTCCCATAACAAATGTGACTTTACAAAAGCGGCCAAGGTGGTAGATTGTGAGTGAGCATCGTAGGATGTTTGTGTTTGGATGTATGTACGCTCGGCGACGCTCGGCGACGCTCGGTGACGCTCGGCGACACTCGGCAACGCTCGGCGAAACTGGGCAACGCTCGGCGCTCAGTCTCTGCCACCTCTGTATATTTTGTACTCTTTACCACCGTCTGAAAAACAAATTGCAGGCCAGCTAAACCTCCCTCTGCGTGGAAGTCACTGAGCCACCGGCATTTCAGACAGACAGGGATTAGTTCACTTGCCCACATTTACACTCACCAACCTTCATGTGGTCATGCCAATGTCATGGGTCACATGCCTGTAGCGCATGTTGTTCTCCTCCAGACAGTGCCCGCCTTGCTCTCTGGTCCAGCGCTACTCAACCCCGTTTAATTGTGAAATGAACAGTGTCCGTTCAAATATTTGGAGATAAAAACTCGGTCTCGCAGCAACGAAGGAAGTCAGAATATTTAGCACCCAATTAATTCGTTAATATTTGACAATATAATTGCAGTAATTCAAGTGTTTGTTTAAATTGCAGCCTGTCTCCTTCCTATCGGCTAATGAGTGCGGAACAGGCAGATGATTCCCTCTGTAAAGGGCAATATTCTTCATTCCTGGAACATGGGACTGTTGTAAATCACAGGCTGTTGTCAGGGGTTTATGAGGAGAAGGCAGGAGAATGGGGTTAGGAGGGAGAGATCGATCAGCCATCATTGAATGGCTAGTAGACTCGATGGGCCGAATGGCCTAATTCTACACCTATCACTTATGAACATGATCTTATGATAAACATCACCAAAGACCTGATGATTTACATGGCCGAGTTTGTTTGCGGAGGTGTTTAGGCAAATGTTAGGGTTCATGTTTAGGCACATATTTACCAGAGTTGTTGACTTGCTGCTGTGATGATGATGGGTGAAGCACAGTGGGAATTGGGGATTTCACACAGAGCAAAGAGTGGGACTAGCAGGATAATTCTTGCTTGGGGCGGGTTTCAATGAGAGGGCTGTGAGAGGAGTCTGTGCAAGTGCTGTGCAAAGTCAGGTGTTTTTGTTCAAAACTTATCTTTGGATGTCTGGATATTCAGGGACTTGAGGGATAAAGGTAGAACAAGGATCAGACCTGATCATGGTGCATCTTAATAATCTTCCCCTGCTCCTCTTCCTTACTGGGTTAGACCATATCTGTAGAGAGAGAAACAGCTAATAATCCAGTCAAAGGTCTTTCACTCAGTCTGAAGAAGGGTCCCAACCTGAAACATCATCTATCCATTCCCTTCACAGATACTGCCTGACCCACAGAGCTACTCCAGCACTTTGTGCTTTGTCCAGATGCCAGCATCAGTAGTCTCTGGTGTTTCACTGTTCTATAACGTCACTATAAAGCTAAAGGAAATCATCTCATTGTGTATTGTGTAGACGTTATTAACTAATTACATTCCAGTTGATGAGGAATATTCCATGTTTCTGTTCTAGAAAGTCTTGTCTCATTTTAACGTTTGTCTGTTCGTGTCGCATGTCCTTCCAAGTAGTAAAACCTTACATTTTGTAGTTTTCACCATATAGAAACATAAATATCTTTGCAGGATATCACCTGAAGCTGACTCAGTGTTCCTCCCTCTATCCCCATGTCTAATCCAGTGGGCACCATGAGGACACTTCCAGCTGCCTCCTTCATTCTGCTCTCGTCGATGAATTATGGATTTTCACAGAACTCCAGCAATCCTGTGGTGGACAGAGGCTGTGGGCTGAACCTCCTCCCACACTATCTCAACCTGTGCAGCCTAGACGTGATCTGGGGCATAGTTGTGGAGGCAGTAGCAGGGGCCGGGGTGCTGACTGCCTTCTTATTGATGCTCATCCTCCTGGTGAAGTTGCCGTTCATTAAAGACAAAGAAAAGAAGAGTCCCCTGGGAATCCAGTTCCTCTTCTTGTTTGGCACCCTGGGTCTGTTTGGACTGTCCTTTGCCTTCATCATCCCAGAAGATGAGAGAACTTGTCCCACCAGAAGATTCCTTTGGGGCGTTCTGTTTGCGCTCTGCTTCTCCTGCCTGTTGGTGCAGTCGTGGAGACTACGTCAGTTGGTGCAGCAAGGCAAGGGGCCGAATGGCCTGCTGCTGGTGGGGGCTGTGGCCTGGCCTGGTGCTGGTGCAGATCATCATCGCAGTGGAGTGGCTGATCCTCACCATCGTCAGGGAGCAGAAACCTGCCTGCAAGTATGAACAGATGGACTTTGTCATGGCCTCCATTTACGTGATGTTCCTGATGGCGACAACCTTCTCTCTTTCCTTCTTCACCCTGTGTGGAAAGTTCAAGAAGTGGAAGAAGCATGGCACCTCTATTATTCTAACGATGCTCTTCTCCACCCTGATCTGGGTGGCTTGGATCGCCATGTACCTCTATGGCAACAGGGAACTGAACAAGCAGCCTTCCTGGGATGATCCTGCCCTCTCCATCGCTCTCGTCTCCAATGGGTGGATATTCCTCATCTTCCATGCTATCCCAGAGGTCCACTGCTCAATTATTCCATCAAAACAAAACACACCGGATTACTTTGATGCCGTTCAGCCCAGAATACGCGAGACTAACTTTGAGGAGGAACTGCAACTTCCACGCACTTACATGGAAAACAAGGCGTTCTCCCTGGATGAGTCCGGAGCAGGTAGGCACGACTTGTGGGGGCCTTGTAACTATGTCTGACTTGCTGATTAGCATTTAGATTTGTTCTGGAAGATTTATTTTCCTACTCTTTCCTCGTGCCCTTTGTCCATTGCAGAAACAAAGCAATGTAAGTTGTGTTGCACAGGTACAAGACATTGGTGAGCTGGACCTGGAGTATTGTGTTCAGTTGTGGTCACCCTGCTGGAAGAAAGATTAAGCTGGAAAGAGTGCAGAGAAGAATTATGAGGATGTTGCCAGGATTCAAGGGCTTGAGCTCTTGGGAAAGGTTGGGACTTTATTCCTTGGAGTGCAAGAGCCTGAGGGGTGATCTTGGGTATATAAAATCATACGGGTAAATGCACAGAGTCATTTACCTGGGATTGGGGAATCAAGAATTAGACTGCATGGGTTTACGGTGGGAGGGGATGATTCAGTAGGAGCAACCTTTTTACACAGATGGTGGCAAAAGATGAAGGGATCACAAGTAACAGCAAATTTGCAGATGACACAAAACTGGGTAGCAGTGTGAACTGTGAGGTGGATGCTATGAGGATGCAGGGTGACTTGAACAGGTTGGGTGAGTGGGCAGATGCATGGCAGATGCAGTTTAATGTGGATAAACGTGAGGTTATCCACTTTGGTAGCAAAAACAGGAAGGCAGATTATTATCTGATTGGTGTCAAGTTGGGAAAACGGGAAGTACAACGGGATCTGGGGGTTCTTGTTCATTAGTCTATGAAAATAAGCATGCAGGTACAGCAGGCAGTGAAGAAAGCCAATGGACACTTGGCCTTTATAACAAGAGGAGTCGAGTATAGGAGCAAAGAGGTCCTTCTGCAATTGTACAGGGCCCTAGTGAGACCACACCTGGAGTATTATGTGGCGTCCTGGTCCCCTAATTTGAGGAAGGACATTCTTGCTATTGAGGGAGTGCAGAGTAGGTTCATGAGGTTAATTTCTGGGATGGTGGGACTGTCATATGCTGAGAGAATGGAGCGGCTGGGCTTGTACACTCCGGAATTTAGAAGGATGAGAGGGCATCTTATTGAAACATATAAGATTATTAAGGGTGTGGACACACTAGAGGCAGGAAACATGTTCCCAATATTGGGGGAGTTCCAGAACAAGGGGCCACAGTTGAAGAATAAGGGGTAAGGCATTTGGAACGGAGATGAGGAAATACTTTTTCACACAAGAGATTTGTGAGTGTGGAATTCTCTGCCTCGGAGGGCGGTGGAGGAGGGCCTACTCCTGCACCTATTGTCTATTGAAATGGAATGAGTTGCCAGATGAACTAGTTGAGACAGGCACAATAACAACACTTAAAATACATTTGGACAGTGGCATGGATAGGAATGGCTTGGAGGGGAATATTGGCAAAACACAGGCAAATGGGATTATTTTAGGTAGAGCATCTTGGTTGGCATGGACAAGTTGGGCTGAAGGGCATGCTCTGTGACTTAATTTAGTTTATTATAATATTCTATGACACTATTCTTTATAGAAAATGTTTTCCAAATGCTAAACTGTTAACAGAGGCCAACATATTTGGCTCATTCAGTCGGAGTTGTGCAAGAAAGATTTTCTGCATGATGTTTAAATGTATGACAGATGTTCAGGGCTGGAGAACGGTTGTGTTCTTGTTGCCTTGGTTCTTGGTCTGGGCAAAACGGTCTTTTCTCTCCTGCCTCCCCTGTGCAGCCTTTAAGACTGGGTTTCGCAATGGGAGTCTGGGGCCTAGACCCAACATTCAGCTACGCAGTAATGTTTACCACCCCACCGAGATGGCAGTGGTGCTCAATGGCGGAAATGTAAGTCGATGATTCTTCTGCATTTTGCAGACATTCGGTATTCTGAATTATAACGGAAAATGTGTATTTTAAGATAAAATAAGGTCATAAGTTTTCAAGAGAGAGTTAGATTCCGTTCTTAGGGCCAAAGGAATCAAGGGTAATGGGGGAAAAACAGGAACGATTTTGGATGATCAGCCACGGTCATATTGAATGGCTGTGCTGGCTCAAAGGGCCGAATGGCCTACTCCTGCACCTATTTTCTATGTTTCCATAAGTCATAAGGTCATAAGTGATAGGAGCTGAATTAGTCCATTAGACCCTTCAAGCCTACTCCACCATTCAATTATGGCAGATCTATTTCTCCCTCCTAACCCCATTCTCCTGTCTTCTCTCCATAACCCCTGGCACCCGTACTAATCAAGAATCTATCTATCTCTGCCTTAAAAAATATCAATTGACTTGGCCTCCACAGCCTTCTGTGGCAATGAATTCCACAGATTCACCACCCTCTGACTAAAGAAATCTCTCATCTCCTTCCTAATGGAATTTTTGAGTGAGTTAATTCAAAATATGAATAAATGAGTTGACCAGACATTCCCTCGAACCAGCTGTGAAATTCAGTAAAATCATGACTATTCTTCTAACCTTCCTGCCAAAAGATAACTTAAAACATTCCCACTACTGTGGAGGAATGAGCGAGTCTGTCTGATTTATGGTGGGGTACCCCAACAACAATAGGATTCATCTTTTGAAATAGTGTTACAATAAGAATACTTGTAATTCCAAAAGTTGAGGGAAAGCAAAAACTTTAAAGATAACTTTGAAATGGTCTGGATTTTATCAATGTCAGGTCATTTTAATCATGCATTTTTAAGGATGCTGCGCTCAATTTTACAAATAGGTTTAGCTAGAAGGGTCTGAAGAAGGGTTTCGGCCCGAAACATTGCCTATTTCCTTCGCTCCATAGATGC
Organism: Amblyraja radiata; assembly: GCF_010909765.2. NCBI lineage: Eukaryota > Metazoa > Chordata > Chondrichthyes > Rajiformes > Rajidae > Amblyraja > Amblyraja radiata. The sequence continues at coordinate 43,020,637 of NC_045977.1, forward strand.
TGCTGCACCCGCTGAGTTTCTCCAGCACTTTTGTCTACTTTAGCTTTAAAAATCTTGATGTCCTTCAAAACGAGGTTCAATTAAGCCACCATCAAAGAGCGTTTAAAATGAACAACTATTTTGAGGCAGACAGTTTCAATGACATGGAGGCACAAGAGGCGGCAGATGCTGGAATCTGTAGCAATGAGGGGGAGCAGCTGGAGGAAGTCATTGTGTGTGAAATGGGCAGTGAAGTGTGTAGAATGAAGGGCCTGTCCATTCCTTCTACAGATGTTGCTTGACCCATTGACTTCCTCCACACTCTCTGTGGTGTTACAGTTTTCTATCTCGTCTGTTTATTTCCCCCTGCCATCCAATTTGAATTGAATCAATGTGTGCATTCTCTCGATCCCTGCATGTAATCTGCACAGCAAGGCAGCAGCTCCATGGCAGTGGATGCAAGTGAAGCAAATGGCAACGTGCCATGTCCACTGGATTAACAGTAGACTCTGGCAACTTCAGGAGAACGGCATTCCTCCACCAACTAATCCTTGGCATGTAGCCATGTCATCATGCCTATAAATAATGTCAGCTGTAAGCTCGCTGTTAGTTTGAAATACAAAATGCCATATAGTGTTTAACTATTTGCAAATTTACATTTTAACTGTATTGTACATAAATATTTAATCCATTGCTAAAATAAACTTGATTTATTTTTTGTGCTCAGTTTTAGTAACAATGTAAAAAGTCCTGGATAGAGTAGATGTGGAGAGGATGTTTCCACTAGTGGGAGAGTCTTGAACCACAGAGAACAGCCTCAGAATAAAAGTACGTACTTTTAGAAAGGAGATGAGGAATTTCTTTAGTCAGAGGACGGTGAATCTGTGGAATTCATTGCCACAGACGGCTGTGGAGGCCAAGTCATTGGGTATTTTAAAAGCAGAGATTGACAGGATCTTAGTTAAGCATTGGTTAAGGGCGTGGAGCATTATGAGGACAAGGCGGGAGAATGGGGTTGAAATCAGCCATGATTGAATAACAGAGTAGACATGATGGGCTGATTGGTCAAATTCTGCTCCTATGCCTTATGTGGCCCATGGTTGCATGTTGGTACAGCAGATAGTACTGTTGCCTCTCACTCCAAAAACTCAGCTTCCATCGTGACCACATGCGTAATGGAGAGTTCCCCAGGCCAAGGATTCCCCCCACATCCCAAAGACAAGCTGGGAAGACGGCAGAGAAGTTTTATGAAGATGTTGCCAGATATCGGAAGCCTGAGCTATAGGAAGGCTAGAGAGGCTACGGCTTTATTCCTGGGGTGTGCAGAAGGCTGTGGAGTGATCTTATAGACATGTATAAAATAATGAGGGAAATAGTTAGAGTGAATGTACAGAGTAGGGGAAACAACAACTAGAGGGAATAGGTGAGGGGGGAAGAATTAATAGGAACCTGAGGAGCAACCTTTTCCACCTAGAGTGCAGAAGGTATATGGGACCAGCTGCCAGAGGAAGTAGTTGAGGCAGGTATAATAATATTTAGAATACAAAAAAAAAAGATACAGAGTGCTGGAGTAACTCAGCAGGTCAGGCAGCATCTGTGGAGAACATGGATAGGTGACGTTTCACAGAGTGCTGGAGTAACTCAGCGGGTCAGGCAGCATCTGTGGAGAACATGGATAGGTGACTGTTCTAAAGACTGAGGAAAGCTGGAAAAGGGGAGAGGCGGGACAAAGCTTGGCAGGTAATGAAGAACATGGAAAGGTCATGTTTCGGGTTGGGATCCTTCTTCAGAAGCTCTGAGGTCCTGACCCGAAACATTACCTATTCATAGCCATGGAGTTATTCTAGCACTTTGTCTTTTTTGGTAAACCAGCATCTGCAGTTCCTTGTGTCAATATTTAAAAGACTCTTGGACAGGTACATGGACGGGAACAGGCTGGAGGGATATGGGCCAAACACAGTCAGGTGTGACTAGCGTAGATGGGGCATCTTGGTCAGCAATGAGTGTTTGGCCAAAGACCCTGTTTTCACACTATGACTCTAGACCAGTAAGTTAAATGACCCTCACTGCACATTAATGTCCAACAGAATGAATGGGGAGTTGATGGGCAAAGGGAAGGAAAACGAGGCTGAGTGGGATTGACTGTCATTCCTCCCACCATGAGATGGTGTGTGTGGACCCAATGGATCGAGTGCTTGAGTGTCATTATCCATCGTCCAACGGTGTATTGTATACTAGTGATTATAACTCGCGATATGTAGAACTGCCAATTGCCAAACTTAGCTTCAGAGTGGCACTATCCTGTTCATGACTCTAATGTTCATCGTGTTCTGCAGATCCCATCTGCTCCTCCCAACTACACAGGAAGACATCTCTGGTGAAGGCAGAGCTGATGGTGTTGTGGGCAAACTGCAGCTGGGCCATGCACAGGCTGCAGTCCGAGTGCAAGCTGGCGGTGTGAAACCACGACAGGCTGTATGAAGCCCAGCTACATGGGAGTTTCTTCACAACTGACCTTTTTAAATAGGGGTGTACAGTGAAGCTAGTAGGCTGTACACGCCAAGTACTCTTTCCTTTAAAGCTGTGAGTCTTTAAATGAAAACCAGAATGACGCTGAAGGAATCATTTGTGTTGATGTAAATAAATATAGAGTGCATTACATTTAATAAATTATGGCAGTGTCATTTTCAATATAGCTTCATTTCTGCAAAACTAATAGCCAACAGTCAAACTCCCTGGAGGAGATGAGGATAACTTGTTTATCTTTGATATGAATTTACTGCAGCAGCAGTAATGAGTGTGGTTAGTGGGGAAGAGCTAATTGCAAAAGAACATAACTTCAGTATTTCTATATGTTTGGGCATTTCACATTATCCAACAGAAAAGCCATAATATAAATAAAAATATATCAATTTACCGTTTCAAGTGTAGCGTTTTCTATAAATGAGTAAGCAGTAATATCTTTCCTTGGCATTGAAGATTCAGTGTGTGGTGCATGTGTGCTATGTACTGAAAGAAAGTGAGATGGGGATGTTTTAATAATTTAAAAAACACATTTGCTTTGTGTGCAAGCAGTTTTGTAAATTCCATACTTCTGATTAAAAGGTGGGAGAAAAGATTGTGATAGTGTAAATGTTTTCCTCAATTATCCCATGAATCCATTAACTGTTGTAAAATGTCACCACCCAAAACCCATCGTGCCACAGGTGAAAGGCCCCTTGATTCATCAAATTACTAAACCACTTGTGTATAATGTGCATTGAAGTTTGTTTAGTATATTATGACTATAAACTCCTTGGTGAAAAAATACACTTCACTGTTACACAGCTTACAGATAATGTTGACACTATTCCAACATTTTGTGACTATCTTTTTTTAAACTTGTTGTTTGCTCTTTTGCAATAATGCTGCTGCTGCCTGATATTTATCTTTGTGCCTGTCTATGGTACAACTGCAGATTTTATTTAACTCACATGACTGGCCAATGTGTTGACATGTCTATTCCAAACTGTTTTGTAAACAGAATCTGATGCAAAGTGTGTGCATGCATGGTGGGTTTTACCGGCTCTCTCTGACAACCACTCCGTTTTGTGTGTAATGGGCAAGTTACACCGTCACCACATTTAAGGCATGTGCAAAAGTTTTATTTACAAAATCTTATTAAAATGCAATTATTGTAACGTCAGGTCTCCACTGTCTGCTTGGAAATGTAAAGTACCTCGCTGCTGTGCCGTCTAAGTACAGTCCTTTCTGATTTTCAGGAGTATCTCATACTGGGTGAGCTCTCTAATGGGCTCTTCAGCAGGGCTGGGTGGCGTCTCCTCCACCAACTCTTCCTCCATCGTCTGCCCCACTGTATCGAAACAAAAGCAAGTTGCAACCAATCGTTAATCTCTGAAATATAGACCGTAATGTTTCCTGTATTACCCGGCAATGAGTAAAATAGAACTTGTGTCCAAGACACTTGAGCGTGGAAGAGTGGTGGTCCATAATGTGGTGAACTATGTGTCAAGACAAACTCACCTCACCGGCCTGCGCATAATTTGTCCGTTCCCAGCGTGTCCATGTACATCTTACCTCTAATGTATCAGCCTCCATCAACAGGACATTTACAACTCTATGGAAAACAAAATTGCCCGGCATATTTCCTTCAAACTAAATCTCTCTCATCTTATCCTGCTTGGTGGAGACCAGTACAGTGAGCAGGCCTGCTTCCATGGTGACCAGTGCAGTGACCAGTACAGTGACCAGTGCAGTGACCAGTGCAGTGACCAGTGCAGTGACCAGTGCAGTGACCAGTGCAGTGACCAGTGCAGTGACCAGTGCAGTGACCAGTGCAGTGACCAGTACAGTGACCAGTACAGTGACCAGTACAGTGACCAGTACAGTGACCAGTGCAGTGACCAGTGCAGTGACCAGTGCAGTGACCAGTGCAGTGACCAGTACAGTGACCAGTGCAGTGACCAGTGCAGTGACCAGTGCAGTGACCAGTACAGTGACCAGTACAGTGACAAGTACAGTGACCAGTGCAGTGACCAGTACAGTGACCAATGCAGTGACCAGTGCAGTGACCAGTACAGTGAGCAGACCTGCTCCATGGTGACCAGTGCAGTGACCAGTGCAGTGACCAGGCCTGCTCCATGGTGATCTAGACAGCAGCCATCCACCATGTCAAGGACAACTGGGGGTGACCAATAAATAGTGAGGAATTTTAAAAATCTTGCCAAAGCATTGAGAGGTTTAAAAGGGAAATGAGCACAGCCATGCAGACACGTAACTGTACCGTGTCCTTGAGGAATGGTTAATACATGGATTTAGAACGGGGTCTGACTCAGTGAAATTTGAACTCTGACTTTCACCAGATATTTAATACAACAGCTGAAAATAGCAGCTGACACGGGTCCTCACTGAGACTGCAGCAAGGCAGCACACACTAACAACCCAGAGGGCATGAAGTCAGATTGCATTGATAGTATTTAACTGCAATAAGTTATGATAAAAACTGAAAATCATAGCTTCTCTCCCGATACAGAAATCTCTGGTCCTTTGTACAATTCCAAAACCAGGTAATGATGAACAAATGATCATGCTTGCAAGAACTTTATGAAGGCATACATGCCGAGAAACTAGATTAGAGGAAAACCATGAAATAACATGAAAGAGACAGTGTTGGGCAAGTATTGCAGTGATTCTGCTCTTTTTCTGATGGGATTTGTTCTGTTAAGGGGCATTCCCAGCTGAGTCTCACCCCCATTACTTGTATTAGTTTGTATTAGAGGGCCCCAGATGGCATCACATGCTTCTCTGCCTTGCCATTAGCAGCAGCATCCTCACCCACTGTTCACTCTTCCATCAGGACTACGCTGTGTTGGTTTGTTTGTGACCCAGGCAGGGACTTGAAAGGACACTCAGGGCAGGTGTCATGTGTCGGAACTGCAGATGCAGTGCTTCTTGGCACCATTTCAATTTTCTTTGGGTCCTTGGTGTTTACAAAAACTCCCAAATAAATGTGAAAATATTCAGCAGCCAGTAAGACTGTTAAATAGATGTACTTGAGTTGACCTGTGCACTGACGTATTCTGTTCACCTGTGTGATACTAAAATTCCTATATCAGAAGCTGAGTGAAGCCAATCACCAACAATTGGCAACGTTGTATGTGACCAACGCTTTCAAGGAACCATGAAGAGCATGTATAATTTTCAGTCCCATTAGAGAAACCTCCAATTCTTACTTCTTTGCCTTAAGGATCTGGGAAGAATTCCACACAGAGCTACAATGACATTGCTTCAATGACTGGCCGCCAGGTTTGACTGGGATTGTTTATTGTTAGTGAATGCTAACGTACATTTGTGTTATGGTTTGCCTTGGATTTTTATCTTCATAAGATTGCCTTAAAGAATGAACCACTGTGTGCGTTTCCCACCCAGACGTCCAGGGTAATCATATAATGTCCAGGATGTACCTCGTTTCATCACCGCATCTAATGAGGCCATCGTGTTGAACGATACATGGGCATTTGGATGTGTGGCTTTTCATGATACAATCTCATAGAACAAAGACAAGGACACACTTTTCCTCACAGTGGTGAGTGTGTGGAATTCTCTGCCTCAGAGGGCGGTGGAGGCAGGTTCTCTGGATACTTTCAAGAGAGAGCTAGATAGGGCTCTTGAAGATAGCGGAGTCAGGGGATATGGGGGGAAGGCAGGAACGGGGTACTGATTGGGGATGATCAGCCATGATCACATTGAATGGTGGTGCTGGCTCGAAGGGCCGAATGGTCTACTCCTGCACCTATTGTCTAGTGTCTCATCTTACCTTTAGATTCCTGATCAGCCCAGAATTTCATGATCTTTGTCGTATATCCTCTGTGTTCTTCTCTCAGTTCCTTCTGCCACTGGCGTAGCTCTTGTACCTCTGCGTCACAGCGAACCTGGCATCATAAAAATCACATTAAAATGTCAAAGCTAGCATTGCTCGTCTTATTTCACGGTGATTTGAAAGCAGCTCTGACGTTCTCTGACCGGTTTTCCATTACTGCTAGAAAACATTTCTACCACATCCCCACAAACTGGGAACCAAGAAGTGCAGGTGCTGCAAATCGAGAATCAAAGCAGAAAATGCTGGAAATATTCAGCAGGGCAGGCAGAATTAGTGAAAAGGAAAATAGTTAGAGGCCCTAGACTATTTGTCAGAACTGGATAGGGAGCAAGCAGATTAGTTTTCATTGCAGAGAAGATGGGGCAGGAATGAGTAGAAGGGGAATATCGCTGACACAGTTCGACCAAATGACATAATATGGTGGCTGGAAGCCGGTATATTGTTTGGGTTTGTGTTAACAGCAAGCCTGTGGGACACCCCTCCCTCCACCTGTATCCACCTATCACTCATCAGGCTTTGTCCTGCCTCTCCTCTCTTCCAGCTTTCTTCCTCCCTCCCTCCCTCCCCACCACAATCATCTGAAGAAGGGTCCCGATCCGAAACGTCACCTATCCATGTTCTCCACAGATGCTGCCTGACCCGCTGAGTTACTCCAGCACTCTGTGAAACGTCACCTATCCATGTTCTCCACAGATGCTGCCTGACCCACTGAGTTACTCCAGCACTCTGTGAAACGTCACCTATCCATGTTCTCCACAGATGCTGCCTGACCCGCTGAGTTACTGCAGCACTCTGTGTCTATTTTTCTATGAAAGTAATTCCTAAGTTTGAGTTTAATTTATTGTCATGTGTATCAAGGTATTAATATTGTGTATTAAACAAAATGTTGATATTGTGCTGCACCAATTAACCAGAAACATGAATAAATTGTCCACTTTACTGCAAGTAAAACATGCAGGGGGCTGTTATTATGAAAAACAGTTTGTGATGACAGATGCACGACAGTATAAAGACTGCAGTAAAACTTCAAACAGAAATCTGAATGCAGAGAGGGCGGGCAGTACACTGCAGTTATTTCAATGTCACAGCTGAGTTACATAATGCTGAATGGGAGAATGCAGCCTTTGGGACATTGGAAGCTGCTCCAGACCCAGCCTGCATTGTGCATCAGACTGTACAGATAGCTGGAGCCACAACACTCGCAGCCCAGCAGTCTACGTTCTCACAATTGACTCACAATACTGTTTTGTTTCACTTTTGTTTACCTTATTTGTGCTTTCTCACTTAATCTGTGTACATTTTACATTGAACTATTACAAAATAACTTTACTATTTCTGCCTTTCCCTGGCATTAAGGGGAGATTGTGATTGAGAGAAGTCTGTATCATGGTTATCTCTGTGCAAGTGTCAAGAAACGAGAGTTGAAAAAAAGTAAAGTTTTAAGCTATTTATATTTTTTCATATCAATTCTGTCAGAGTGAATTTTATTCCAATATACAAATGTTTGGGCACTTATTTGTGAATTCTGCAATGGTGAATTTCTGTTTTGCCAACAGCTGTAGCAAGATTTTCACTGTACTTCACCATATGTATGCATATGACAAAGTTCTGAGTGAAAGCATAGAACATTGGAAATAAACGCCTATTAATGAGGGTTAAACTAGTTTAACATATGGATAGGAGGAGGGCCAGTCTGTTTGAGCAAGATCTCCAGGCAGTGATATTCTGTTAAATGTGCTCCATGACACGGTGTATTGTGGGCCAGCTAAAAAAAAGATGCAAAGTGCTGGAGTAACTCAGCGGGTCAGGCAGCATCTGTGGAGAACATGGATAGGTGACGTTTCACAGAGTGCTGGAGTAACTCAGCGGGTCAGGCAGCATCTGTGGAGAACATGGATAGGTGACGTTGCATACCTCTGCAGTTCCTTGTGTCCCGATCTGAAACAACACCTCCCCATGTTCTCCAGAGATGCTGCCTGACCCGCTGAGTTACTCCAGCACTTTGTGTCTTTTTTTGTAAATAAGCATCTGTAATTCCTTGTGGGGCAGCTCAAATGGTTTGTTATTCTGGTAAAATTATTTTATAAGCCAGGACACAAAGGATAAGAGAGAGTTGAGTCAAGCTACCTCAGTGCTTCATTGATTTTTGTTTTTGCATTCAGCTGAGAGGGGAGAAATTGTTTTAGTTTCAATTCATGGCCTAAATATAAAATTCAACTCCATCCTACTGTTTAATTGGTGTTCATTAAGAAAATATGACCATTCCTTGAATGAGGGTTATAACTCATTCCTGTCTACTGTCTGCTGAGAGGAGGCAGTAAATGTCCTCACAATCCGACTTTACCAAATGGTAAATATTACATAACCTAAAAGTATATGACAGTAACTTTACACTCGATATGAATTGAAGAAAGCAAAACCCCCTCACGGAGATCCAAAAGAAAGCACAAGGTGAAGGACATTACCCGATATCCTCTCCAGAAAGACTGAATGATAAGGACTGCTTCATCTTCTGACAACAAAAGAGACAGAGGGATTGGCGGCCTAGGGCTGAAGCAAAATGAAAGAAACTTATTAAATGCATGGATCATACAACATGGAAACAGGCCCTTCAGCCCCCACGGTAGTATATAGAACAGTACAGCACAGGGACACATGTCCATGCCAAACATGGTGCTGTTACACTCATCTCCTCTGCCCTCCAGTTCCTGCATGTCCCTGTGCTTATCCAACAGCCTCTTCAACGCCATTATTGTATCTGCCTCCGCCACCACCACCACCACCGCCCCCACCACCCCCCCCTCGACTGTAATCATGCATTGTCTTTCCATTGACCAGTCAGCACACAACAAAAGCTTTTCACTGTACCTCGATACACGTGACAATAAACTTAACTGTAACTCTCGCCATAAAGCAATGCCCCTAGTCATCTTTCCACCACTGGGAAAAAGGTTTTGACTGTCTCCCCATCTATGCCTCTCATAACTTTATAACCTTTCCTTCATTCTGTTGTGTTTTTGATATTCTGTCCAATCTTCTGATCTGTCATCTATCTTTGTAGAATGATATGTTTCTCTGTCAGTTGGTATCAGTTTTAATTATAGTAACTAGTCACAGACAATGGGTCCACCCTGTGGAATGTGTCTCTCATTGCTAACAATGTCATGTCCAGCTCACCACTGTGACTTCAATGTCAGTGATGGAAACATAGAAAATAGGTGCAGGAGGAGGCCATTCGGCCCTTCGAGCCAGCACCACCATTCATTGTGATCATGGCTGATGGAGGCCCACTATCAGCAGCGTTTGAACCAAAACCTCACCCTGTACCTCTGCCTCACTGCAGCTCAGTGCTTCCAGCATTCTGCACTCTTGGTTGCAGGCTTCACACTGTTCAGTTACGTACATAATATTATTGCACCAAAGAGCAATGTAGAATTGCCAATCCACTTTTAATGACGTTACTTCCACATTATGCTTCTATGGATGTGATCTGGTTATACTACAAGGGCTTCAGGGCAGTATCTGGATCCAACAAGGCATCAGATGGTGCCCATCCACACAACAATTTATAAATAGACTACTTATGTCAGCATGCCTTGGAGGTAACAAAGGTTATGCCAAGTACAAGGTGAGTTAGTAACCTTACACTGGCAATCAATTTGCTGCCTCTAAACTTGGAGCTTATACAAGTACCAAAGTGTAACACTAAACATCCAAGAGGCTGCCTGGGGCAAGGACATTCTCTCTTCAGGCTGACAGGTGGATTATTTTCTGTGAATGTTGTTGGAGAGATACATGAAGGCTAAAAGTAAAGTAGAGGAAGAAGGAAGAAAGAAGAGAAATACTGGGTTTAGGGAGGAAGATAAGAGGCAAAAATAAAAGTTTTCTTTTAAAGTTTGCAGCAGTTGTTAAAATGTGAATGGAAGAGACTCCATTCTTGTGAAAGCTTCTTATCGACCATCCCGTTACGTGTATCAGTAAGTACCGTGGCCTCCGGAATCATCAATGTACACGCTCTGCTCTGCTCTGCTCCACATACACGATTGATGGGTCTTTTTCTCAGGGTAGAGGATTCTAAAACTAGAGGGCACAGGCTTAATGTGAAAGGAGAGATTTAAGAGGGACCTCAGGGGCAATGTTTTCATTTGGAGAGAGGTCCATGTCCGGAAGGAGCTGCCAGAGGAAGCTATTGAAGTGGATACAATTACATTTGGACAGATATACGTAGAGGAAGGGTTTCGATGGCTTTGGGCCAAATTCAAGCAAATGGGTCTAGCCCAGGAGGCCAACTTGGTTGCCATGGAGAAGGTGGGCCGATGGGCCTGTTTCCATACTGTACAGCAGTACCACTAAAATGTTTTTTTCCCCTTATTTCATTGATTGATTGAAAGATACAGTATGGAAACAGGCCATTCAACCCACTGTAGACAAAAAATGCTGGAGAAACTCAGCGGGTGAGGCAGCATCTATAGAGAGAAGGCATAGGTGACGTTTCGGGTCGAGACTCTTCTTCAGACTGATTCAACCCACCGAGTCCACGCCAACCAGCGATCACCCGTTCTCACTGGTTCTATGTTATCCCACTTTCCCATCCACTCCCTACACACTAAGGGCAATTTACAGAGGGCAATTAACCTACAAACCCACACGTGTTTGGAATGTTGGAGGAAATCGGAGATCTTGGAGAAAACCCACGCAGGTCACGAGGAGAACGTACAAACTCTGTACAGGCAGCACCCAAAGTCAGGATCGAACTCTACCGCTGCGCCACCGTGCCTCCCTATGAAGAAGCTATATTTGAAAGCACTGAAAGCCATACACAGAAAATGCCATCTCCAAAGTCAAAACAAAGCCTCTAAACTGAGAGATGGTCAAAGCCATCAGTCATTTTGAAAGAACTATTCAGGATATCCAATATATGAATATCTACTGTAGGATTTTATAAATAGAACATTGGATGAATCAATGTCATTGACGAAGAGCGAGGACTTCAGATTCCTGAAACATATACTGATAATTTGGGAAAAGTATATCCATATTTCAGCATGACAATCTGACGAAACGTTGAATATTCCGCAATCCTTCTTAACCCAGAGTGAGTTTCACATAAATCTACATCACTGGCAGATTACAGAACTCTAACGGTAAGTCATGTTATGTACAAATGGAATTCCCACAACCGCACGAGCGAGACTACTACTTGATGCTGGAACCAGGTTGTACCCTCGTACTTAGCTAGGGCGATGGCACCATGCAGCTTTTGCTAAATGCACTTGACAACAGGCTCTTGAGGAGCATTGGAATTTAAGCTAGTCCTTTTGAATGCAAGGACATTAATAGATATATTTTAAATCCATCAGAATTGTTATTAAAAATCATCTTTCTTCTTCCCACCTTCTTACTCAACTTTCAAGAGTCAAGCGAGTTGAATTATCATATTTACCAGCAACAGATTAACTAAATTGCTGCAACTTTACCAGCCAATTAATAGCAGTAACGTCAATAAATAGATATTCCTCCTATATATAATTCTCAATGCTGCAAGTAAGTATTTAATCGTTCCATTGTGATACATATGACAATAAAACATGTTTGACTCTCTCTCCACTCAATTATAATCAATAATACCGGGGAATTGGATCATAATTGTGCAAAAAAAAAAAAAAAAGCTGTCTTCATCGATGCGACCTAAACAAGGCCCATAGTTAATTATAGTTGTTGAGGTAGGGTTGTTCCAGAGCCTGATTATTGCTGGGAAGAAGCTGTGCCTCAACCTGGAGTCATGTTTCAGGCTCCTTCCTCTACCTTCTTCTCCATGGATGTGGCATGACAAGAGTGTGCCATCATGGTGGGATCTTTGGTAATGATTACTGCCTTTTTGAGGCAGTACTCCTGGAGATCCTTATGATATTCGGGAGGTTAATACTTGTGATAGACCGGGCAATGTCTACTGCTTTCTGCAGCATGCTTTGATCCTGGGCATTCAAGTAACTGAAGCAGGCAGTGATGCAACCAGTCAGTATGCTCTCTATCTGTTGAAGTTCGATAGAGTATTCAGATATAGTGTCGGTGACAAAGCAACTCTTCTGAGGAAGTAGAGGCATTGACAAGTTTTCTTTCTGATTGCATTAAGGTGCTGGGCCAGGACATTCAGACATATGCATACCCAGGAACATGGAGCTGTTCCCGTCGATGAACACAGCTTCATGGACCCCTCAGTATGAAGAAGTGGATCCCAGACGTTAACCCTTTCACCGCTGTCCCATCGATGAAGACAGCTTCATGGACCCCTGGCTCTCCCCTCATGTTTCCAAATCTAGTTAATCTCAAGTTTTCCTGAATTCAACCTGCTTACAGCAAGATGCATCTGAACAAGATTGATGTCCTCACCAACCACACTGAACTCTTCTGACCAGTCTCTGTGCTTTAATGCAGCTAGTGGTAACTGAATGTAAGCCACCGCATCCCTGCTCTTCAACTCAAACTCCCTCAACCATCTCATCAAACAATCATTAGTTGAATTGAAAGAACAAAAGTTATTGACTCTAATTTTTCCCTTCTGAATCAGTATCTGTTTTCTTTCACGTATTTGTAATATGCCTTCAAACATTAATTACATGCAATACATTAAGGCAAATTGTTTTGATTATGCCCTGGGCAGCTGGCCAATGTTGGACTTCTAGGAGTACCCATGATATAGTCCATCATTTTATTGCATGATGAATACATTATACTATTTATTGAAGCAATTTGTATTGAGAGGCACTTGCAATTATTGCAGTTGCAGTATCTATAGACCAAAATAGTTAAAAGCCCATAGGCAGTGATTAGAAACACAAAGTGTTGTCATTTTGCAGATGGTGAATGAGCCGATGTTCAACAAGCTATTAGAGAGATGCAATAAAAACAGGATCATTGTACTGGCAGTTTTTAATTCCCCAAATATTAGCTGGGGACAGTATGTAGAAGAAGGAACACAATGGGACCTAGCTTGGGGAATGAAGCCGCTCGAACACAGAGGGAGTGTCATTGGAGGAGTATTTTGGGAATAGTGACCAGATATTCTAAAATAATAAATCTCCAGTAATAAAGATCTAAAATCGGTGGAAGGACGATTTTATGACATTAGGACCTAGCTAATGTTGACTGAGCATTTACAGGAAGTTCTGCTATAACGGTTATTTTTGCTTCAATAATAAAGGCTATGTGTTGCGTTGTTTCACAGAGTATGCTTGCACAAATGTCAGCAAGAGTGATTGATTGTCTCCCAGGGTGAACATGCGGTTCTTCACAGACAACCGTATCTGATTACTGCGGGGAGTGGGAACATGCCTGGTTTTTATCCTATATTGCTTAAATCCAAGACAGTTTTATGTTCTGATTATCTATTTCCAAAATAATCTTTAAGTGGTTCTCCAGTTCCCATTTTAAATTGGTTATAACCCTCGTTCAGACTGAAGAGGAGCCTTGACCCGAAACGTCACCCATTCCTTCTCTCCAGAGATGCCGCCCGTCCCGCTGAGTTACTCCAGCATATTGTGCCGACCTTCGATTTAAACCAGCATCTGCAGTTCTTTCCTACACATTATAACCATTTTGACTTGCTTAATGTAGATAGTGTTCCTGAATTCATCACTGGCGTTGTGTACAATTAGTGTTATGCAAACATACAATTTAGCAACACTCCCTGTACTTGATCAAAGCCCATATCTGCACAGTGGGAAACACTTAAAGGAGAAATAGTAAGAAACAGTCCGAAGAAGGGTCTCGAACCTAAACGTCACCCATTCCTTCTCTCCAGAGATGTTGCCTGTCCCGCTGAGTTGCTCCAGATTTTTGTGTCTATCTTTAGTAAGAAATAAGGGCTATCGCGTTCCTGCAAAGACAGGGTACCCTGGATGTCGAAGATCATTGAGAGTTGGATAAAGAGAGAAGAAGGAACCTGTGGCAGGTAGAAGGAACTAAAGGCAGGTGAGGACTTGCCAGGAGCAGAAGAGGTGGAGAGCATGTGCTTAGAGTAGTCACAACAGATCACTGGCCATGTTGAAGGTCAGTAAAAGTGGGTAAAACATCCAATGTTTCAAAGTTGCAAACAGATGGCATCACCTCTGCAATATTCTGTATTCATGACACTCACACGTCCAGTTCCACTAGATTTCCAAAAGCCCACGATTGTTAATCCACTTGGAGAGTGTGAGAGGAGTGGACTTACCTCCATCCACAGAGCACACTGTATATAACTGCATAGGGAAGATATTAATACAACCGCCCATGAGAACTGACAGTAGTGTTGGTAATTAATGAATGTACATGGGCTATAAGATCTCTAGTCAACGTGGTGGGTGCTTTCAATGCAATGCAGAAAATCACGTGCTGGGTGATTCAATTTCTAGGCTGAAATATTTTGAAATATATCCCACTCGAACATCATTCCACCTGAAATATTACCAAGGTAGCATTCTGCACCAGTCGCCTGTTCCTTTCTATTGTCAGCCAAAAATAATAAAGTTATTTTGGGGAAATCATATTTGACTTGTTATTATCTACATATTACCAGGTAACCATCGTGTCAAAACTACCTGCTGGCTTTACAAGAGCCTGTCATGTACAAATGGAGAGATGCCTATCGTTAATCGGCTGGTACTTACTGATCCATGAGCCAGTTTTTAACAAAGGGGATGTCATTGAAGGCAGTGAATTTCCTTTCAATCCTCCTCTTATTCTTGCTGTGAAATGAAAAGAATTAATTAGTTTAAATTATATTTTTTCCTTTCATCTTTAAATGATCAATAATATTCTTTACTAGAAACAGGTGTACAATACTGAGTGAGTAAAGGACAACACATGTTAAATCACTGTTTACATCTCAGGTGAACAGGACATAGCTCACTTTCAATTTAACATGAAACAGATTGAAAGGGGACAACCGAAACACCGGCACTTACTTGTACAACCATTCTGCCAGGAAGTCACAAGCATTGAACTTGCTCATTTTCCTCTGTAAATAAAAGTTAAAGTGAGAATTCAATGTTCATTTACTGATGCGCAATTAAGCATTGTTGAAATGTGAAAGATGGCCATTAGCACAATCATATTATGGGTCGATAGAGTTTAAAACAGTGAAACAAGTTCCCCCTCTCTCCTGTCCTGACCAACAGTTGGGAAACACACAGGTACTTATCAGACGGATCAGTCTGAAGAAGGGTTTCGGCCCGAAACGTTGCCTATTTCCTTCGCTCCATAGATGCTGCTGCACCCGCTGAGTTTCTCCAGCATTTTTGTGTACCCAGGTACTTAGAGCTGTGGTGGAAAATATAGCATTCACTCCTGGAATCTTAAAGACTTTATAGTACCCTGACTGCAGCATGTAAACCAGTGAAACATTTTGCAGGGTTTGAATCAGAGGTTTCCAGGGAGAAACAGTCCAGTTTGTGACACCCCTGTAATGGGCTCATTGTAGTACAGGGGTGGGGTGGGGGTGGAAACAAGACAGAGAGCAATAGTGGTAGGGGATTTACCGCAGAGGGAGATAGGCACTTCTGTGGCCACAAGAGATATTCCAGGTTGGTATGTTGCCTAAATAGGACACAAAGTGCTGGAGTAACTCAGCGGGTCAGGTAACATATCGTGAGTGCTTCCCAACTCATGGTAAATTGCCTCTCTGACACTAGGGTAAAGGATATCTCAGAGGGGTTGCAGGGCATTCTGAAAGGCCAGAGGTCGCTGTACATGGAGGCACCATTGACATCACAAGAAGGGATAGCACAGGTGGACACAGGTTGTGATCTGTGGATAGATGCCAGAGCCATGAGTTGGTGAGTGTAGGATTAGAAGGATAGATCAGATGAGTGTGTGGCTGAGGGATGGAGTAGGTGAATGTTAACTTGCTGGACAACTGGAGAGTTGTTGTTTGGGAGAGGAGTGGGTGGGCTTGCCCCCGACCAAGAGTGGAGCCAACAGAGCTGAGGGCATGTTTTTAGTGGTTCTGGGGAAGGTTTAAACTGGGTTGGCAGGGGAAGGTGTCAGAGTAATGTTTCACATGGTGAGGTACAATCATCTGGGGAACAAATGGCATGTCCATTAGGCAGAATTCAAAGGCAATTCAAAGCTAAACTGTACTATTGTAATGCAGGAAGTATAATTAAAGTAGAAGAATTCAAAGCATTAATTAGCACAGGGGTCTACGATATCATTGCCAACACTAAAGCTTGTTTGAAAGATGGGCAGGGCTTGCAACTCAATATCCCAGGGTATCATCTTCAGACAAGACAGGAGGGAGGGTAAAAGGGGGGAACGTATTGCAGTGTCTGGTTGCATTATTTCATTACTAAGGGAAGATAACCTAGAAGGCACCTCAAACAAGGCCATGTGGGTAGATAAACGGGTGCTATCATTGAGGGGAGCAATCTATCTAAATAGGTGGATATCCTCCTAGATCTTGACAAGCCCGTGTCTTTCAGTATTTTCTTCATATTCTGTTTGGGGCATAAATACACCAATAAATAATAGAGAATTCAAAAGACTATAACAAATTGTGGTGGAAAGCAATGCTGTAGAATAAGCGAGTTCGGTATTCCGAAAAAACGCAAGGAATCATGGGATTTGTCAAAGGTCATTCGTGATAAAGAAAAAGCAAACGAAGTGCTGGCTGTATAAACTGTGTATAAATTGTTAAGTATTCTACCAATTAATTAATCTAGAATTCTGTCAACTCAATAGTGGACAGCCGTCGCTCTTTTATGAACATTAATTCAATCTTATTTCTATCTCACTTCACAAATCTACCCTCTGGAATTCCCCAGAACCGGCATTGAAGGACATTCTCTCTCTCTCTCTCTGAGAGAGTTAACCGACAGCCACTGGATAAGGCGAGAGGTGCAGCTGACGGTCCCCGGCCCGTTGGGGAATGGGTTCCTCGGGAGTTGGAGCAGAGTTGAGCTGGAGTTAGCGCTTCTTCTCCGCGCTGGCTGCAAGCCTGGGGCCGCCACTGCTCCGGGCCGGTGTCCCGTCACCCCGGACATCTCCGGCCACCCCAAGACATGGATGGGACACTCGGGAGGGGACGGTAGTGAGACTCTGCTCAAAAATCTGCCTCCTGGGGTTATGCAGGAGAGGGGTGCGTGGTTCACCCCTGTATAATAATGCTGTATAACCCGGGAGGGCAGCCCGAGTGAGAATGTGGCGTGCTCTTTAGGCAGCAAGACTATCCACTGCCAAAGCGATTGTGGTCACACTATTTATTCCACTCAAACATCATTGCACCTGAAATATTATCGTTTATCTACTACAGTTGGAGCAGAGCTGTTTGATATCATCCTGCAAGTCTTATGCTGGTGACGTTGTCGGGTGCACCTCTGTTCACCATCGTTCAATGAGACTTAATACAATCTGTGGAGTCATGCAGTCATAGACTTATACAGCACGGCAACGGGCGAGTCAGACTCAGAGCACCTGTCTTTGCCGACCAAGGTAGCATTCTGCCCCAGTCGCCTGTTCCTGGATTTGGCATACAACCCTCTAGATTCTTCCTATATGTGCATGTGTCCAAATGTCGTTCTAACGTCGTAAATATATCAGACTCTATCTATTCCGCTAGCAGCCCATTCCAGATACGTTCTACTCTCTCAGTGAAATAGTTATCCTTGAACACCTTTCTAAATCTCACCCCTCTCACTTAAAGCCAATATTCTCCAGTTGTAAAATCCTCCACTCTGGGATAAGAACAGAGTGTGGTCACTTTATCCAGGATCCCCGTAATATTTTTACAGAGGTGCTGAAGCGGTGCTCCAGTGATCTATGGCAGTGCTACACCCCTGGATATAAGATATTTAACTGGATTTGTGCAGCCTGCAGTACACTGTGGCCTATTGCTGACATATTTAACGGATACATTTATTTATAAATCTCATTGAAATCAATATGCAGGTCCGTACACACGCAGCAGCTCAGCTGGCGAGAATGTTTTTCTCGAGTGACCTATGGGCATGCGCGGTTGAAATACCCAACTGGCTTATTGGACCGGAGGCACATGTGATGTTGAGTCAAACATTCCTTCTGAAATAAAATTAGTTTTAGTGTTCTTTGGCCTGGACAGAGACATGTAAGCTGGAGAGGGAATTGGAAATAGATGTTTATTTGAAGGGGAATGAAAACACCCATATTCTTTGGGAGGAGGAAGGACATAATGCAGAATACATTAATAAATATGACCTAGGCACGATTGTAGATGAACGATTATTATCCAACACTGATTGACCTTTCAGAAATATCCTGATTTTTCTGAAAGGAAGCATTTCTCTGCATTTGTACAGCTAATTTTCACTCAAATTGATGCAAGGACTTTATATCAGCAGTTTACTTCAATGGAAAAGAAGTTCGAGAGATATTAATTGCTTTTCGTTTGTTAGTGTCCATTTTCCCCAACAATAAGTTAAAATGATCTAAATTTTAAAAGGAATAAGGAAAATTGGGTTATTCCTGTGACAAGCATAGGGATAGTGCATGGATAAATGGTGCCTGTGTATCTGGATACTTCATCTCAATCGGAAATAAAAACTGGCAAAGAGGTAAAAATTAAAGGAAATATCTGCAGTGTATAGACATTGTTGTTTTCAGATAGTTAACTCAGATTAGAATGAAAGGGAAATAGTTGCGTCAGCATTCAAGGTTTGGAAAACGGACACAAATACTCACTGTGCAGGAAGGAACTGCAAGTTCAAGTTTAAATCAAAGGTAGACACAAAATGCTGGAGTAACTCAGAGGGACAGGCAGCATCTCTGGAGAGAAGGAATGGGTGATGTTTCGGGTTGAGACCCTTCCATCAGTCTGAAGAAGAGTCTCAACCCAAAACGTCACCCATTCCTTCTCTCCAGAGATGCTGCCTGCCTGTCCCTCTGAGTTATTCCAGCATTTTGTGTCTACCTCTACAAATATTCTATGGCAATTACTTTTTAAATAAAAGGCCCAAGGGTCTGGATACGAGAGAAATCTCTGGTAGGACATTTAAAATATTGCTGTCATTGGAAAGTTAATTAATAAAGATTGACAATTTATCAATTTCTTTCATGTGGAGACTACGTTTAATTAGAAATGCCAAGCGGTCAACGACAGCTGTTGTGTGCAAGCCAAAAATAAAGTCAGTTAGTGAGGCAAGGCTACAAGCAACTCAATTTATTTCCATTAAGAAGGGAATTTCATCAGCTGTAATTTAGACCAGTGGTGGAATATGTGAGTGAAATTGTAACATTTCCTTCGTGGGAGAGTGGAAACAATGGAATTTGACTTCCCCCTCTGTGCTTAAAGTGTGCTTCCTATTGGCATGAGGCATGCAGAAGCTGCAAGTTGAATCACACAATGAGAGGCCCAGAAGGGTAGAGTGAGGATACTAACTACAGTGCTCTGTAGCCATGGATGGAAAGCTGGAAAGCTGCTGAGGTAAAGTTGCTGGGTTTTAAACAGACAATGGTCACAGGGCTTGTTTTATTCCTCTATCTGATGAGTCTACATTAAATAAAAAATAGAAACAGTGAACTACAAGACTGGACTATAACCCTTCAAATAAAAAGTGAATCCATAGAATTTGCAACCCAACACAGAGGTATGAAATTATCTTGCATCTATGTGCAAAAGTTTTATTTAAGGATAAAACTAACATATGTAAATTAGTGGGAGAATGGACCGCTGATTCCTGACCGGGGCAGAAGCTCAGCAAAAGCAACAGGTTTTGAGCAAGTGTGACACAATGTCAGTGGTTATGGGGAGAAGGCAGGAGCATAGAGTTAAGAGGGAAAGATAGATCAGCCATGATTGAATGGCAGAGGAGACTTGATGGGCTGAATGGGCGAATTCTGCTCTGATCACTTATGAACTTATGAATGGAAACACTGATTGGCATCATTTATGTGCATTCATGTTGCAGAGTTCAAAGTTCAGCATTCACTGGCCCCCTGGTTGAGGAACTAAGATAGGAAAAGTATTTTGGGAAATATAGCATTAACTTCCAAATTCACTCGGCAAAAATATCAAACGGTTAAACAGCACTGACCTCGAAACATTTCTCGATTTTAGCATTTACAAGGGTCTCAAATAATCCTGGGAGAAGCACGGGGAATAAGTAGTGGTCCAGATATTGCCTTGGAGTACCTGCATCAATTGTGAGCACAAAAAGAAATTCAGAAACAGAGAAAGTAATATATATTAGAATAGTTTAATGCAAGGTACTGTTTAAAAAGGATCTAAACATTGGATGTAATTAAAGATTTAATTGGCTACTTTTGATGAAACGATCACAGGGTATGCTCTGGCTTTAGTGATAATAAATATTAGCGAGTCACTGTAGGTTACTCAAGGAAATTGATTCAAATAATAACTCAAATCAATACTTTATTCCAGTCCAATTGTTGAGCGTTAAGACAGGAAGTGTAGGAGTGAGAGCACCACATGGCGAGGGAGGGAAAGAGAAACAAGATTGTTTTTCTCTCAGAAGTATCTTGACACCAAGGCAAGATCCTGCACTTGACTGGCCTTGAACGATGGCAAGGGGGCTTCAATCACATTTCCTCATACTATCTCACCCCAGCATCTGCCAGTAGTTTCATAGGTATATATTTGTGGGCAGTGTCACAACTCAAAATGATGACTACTTCTTTGCCTCCACAGATGCTGCTTGACCCACAGAGTTTCTCCAGTAGTTTGTTTCTTTTGCTCCAGATTCCAGTTTCTGCAGCCACTTGCACCTCTAACATTTATTATGACCATTGGAAAGGTTGGGGGGCGGGGGGGGGAGGGGTTACAGCACAGAAAGTATTAAAGAGGAAGTATTTACCTATTTTGAACCTCTTACAATCATGCAACCTGCCTGCACTATCACATTACAAATAGTTCACGCTATTTTAACTCTTCTGTTAATGTATAGTCAGTGTGGCTGGGTTGTACTGAATAGAAAGTGCAATTATCTGCTTGGCTCAGGGGAAACATTCTTATTTCTAAACCTGATTTTTATTGATCTAAAACTCAATTCAATTGCTTTAATGTGGAAAGACAAAAGCATTAGGAAACAATCATCGCTTCAAACCACTGGAGGAATTGGGGCAGATAGCTTGGTCGGAAAGGTGGACTTTACAGGATAGGTTGGAAGCGAATGGTAGAAGTGGAAGGGAAGGAAGAAGGAAGGAGGAGAAGAAAGAAGATAAAAGGGGTGAAAGGGAAAAAGTAGGGGGGATTTAATGAGGGATATTCCAGAGTTGGGGTTCTCGACACCCAACGGCAGTTGTTGATAGTAGAATAGTTACATTTGGACACAATTAAGATGCTAGAATTAGACGGGTAGTTCTGTATCGTCGAGCTGATTCTGCTGGAATATCAATGACACCCAGGGATTGGGGCCAAGAATGTTTTTAATCAAAGCACTGCCTAACTGAGTACCAATGTAAGTCAGTAAGCAGAGGTGACGGTGAATGGGATTTGGTGCAAGTTAGGACATGAAAAACTAGCGTTTGCATAACAAATTTCTACATAATTCAGTAATGAATGCAGCCAAAGGTACAATAGCATTAACAAACGGCTTCAGCAGAAGATGTGGCAAGGCAGAGGTAGAGTGATGTGAGTGGAGTGGAAGTAGGTCGAGTCACAATGGTATCATTGTTAGTTGACGCTCATCTTGGCCAAATGTAATACCAGGTTACAAACTGTCTGGTTCGGTTATCCATCTGACAAGCATTTGCATGGCCACCGTATAGTGGCGTAGACACAGTACTGTAAATGGGACTGATATAGACATACGATGGTTAAAGTTGGCCATCGTTCTGGGAGCTATGGCTGCCTTCATTTAGGCTTTAAATGGAAAGATGGTGAATATCAGCAGGCTGTTCATAAAGAGAACACCATGTTTAAGGTAGATGTTAGAAAGTGTTTAAATACCTGGAATGGACACAGTATCAAGGAGCTTGCTCTTTACTGGGCAACAGCATGGGGTCTTTCACATTGATTCATGGTTGAGGTATCCCGGGTGCGAGGAGGGGAGATAGGAATAAACACAGATTGCTGGACAAACTGGATATGTTAAATTAGTTCTATAATAGGTGGAGGTTGCAATGAGTATTCCATGTTGGAGAGACTTTGATGGGTCAATTTAATCGTGACATTCTGAAATTGGTCATATTTCAAATAGTCTCTTTGGTTCTGAATCTTTATCTTTGGGCAGGGGAAATGAAACTACATTTAGTGATTTGAATGTTTCAACAATAAATCAGTGCATGAAGAATTAAGCTTTACATGTCCCAAAGCTCTGACATATTTTGATCATTGTTTCTCATTGTTAATGATATGTGGAGGCATTGATGTGATCCAGCAAAGAAAGCAATGGGCAAGAACTACACTTCATGTGAAATAATGTGAAAATATAAATCTGTTGCCGATCCAAACGTCAAAAACACAATCTGAGTATCTAGGTGATGAAAGGGAAGAGAGTTATAACTAATGGGCTCTGCCCAAAATCTTCAGGAAAAAAATGGTTCAATACATCCGAGCACAGAAAAAACAAGCCAAAATATATTAAATTGGAGATCTGCCCAAGCATAAACAAAATGCTGGTTCCTCACCCTTTGTTCAAAGTGAAGTGCAATGATTGCAGCTTCAGAATATCCATCATGTACTGTGCAAACTATACTCAGCAGGAATTTTAAGGTTAGGTCAAAAAGGAAATCAGTACAATCTCAGAACAATGACTGTTCTAAAATAAGCACAGTCTTATATTATCTAAATGAGAAACCTATAAATAGCTTGAATACTTAAATCATTTCCCCCTTGCTTTACAGAAGGAGCTGGAGACTATATGCAGAAACCCAAATATCTACCTGATTCACTTACATTTATGTGGTTCAGGTGGTGGTGAAGGTGGAGGAGGGCTTGGAATCACAGGAGGGGGAGGTTTCTGAACAAGTGCATGACCTAACAATGCTGGATGCGAATATTCTGCATTGAAGTGCTCTAACAGTGAAGTATCCACTGAAACCTGGAGAGAGAGAGAGAACAAAGTTTATTTCTTGCTCATCATTATTTCATGAATAAAAGGCAAAGCAAAAGCAAGACAGGTAGAAAGAGACAAGAAGAAGGTGCATGAAAGAGAATTCAAGTTTAAAAAACTCCAGATGCTGGAAATCTGACTTTTCACAATGAGAGGGGATCTTCTCTGGAAGTTCAGATGTTGTGGGGAGACCTGGTAGAAGTATATAAAATTTTGAGAGGCATAGATAGGGTGGAGATGTTCAACACTAGAGGGCATAGCCAGAAGGTGAGAGGGAGAAGTTTTATTTACACAGAGAATGATGGGTGCCTGGAACGCATTGCCAGGGACAGTGATGGAGGCAGATACGATAATGGTGTTTAAGAAGCTTTAGATAGGTGCTGTACATGTAAGTGCAGGAATACAGGCATATGGATCATGTGCAGGCAGATGAGATCAGTTTAACTGTAGGACACAGACATTGTGGGCCGACGGGCCTGTTCCTGGGCAGTGCTGTTGTATCTCTCTATGTTCTGCTGACTGGAATAAGCAAATTGACATGAGAAACAGAGAAACATTTAAAGAATATAACGAATATCTGGCTTCAAAAAGATTGAGTTTAAAAGCAGGAAGTTGTATTAAAGCTTTTATAAATCGTTGGTTATTATTTACAGTGGGGCATTTTGGGGGTAGGTGAAGATTCAGCAATCTCTTGGATTGACACCAAGGTTGAGGGGCACCTGCAGCACTGTGTAATGGAGATTCAGCAGAGATGGGTATAGAGTTACAGCAGGGCAACAGGCACTTTGGTCCAACTCATCCATGGCCTCACCAAGCTGGACACACTTGCCACTGCTGGCCAGTATCTCATCAAGCAGTCGTGGTCCAATGGTCTTTGCTCCTCAACCCCTTTTAAATCATTGCCCCCTCACCTTAAACCTGTGCCCTCTAATTTGATGTCCCTCTGCCAAAGGGAAAAGACTGTGACTATTCATCTTATTGATGCTCCTCAGTATAGTTATCAATAGGACAGTGAAATTAATGAAATAACTCTTTCACAGCGTGAACACAAGAATGCTTCAAACGGGTGCAATCCCCAATTTCTACCCATGCAAATATAAAGATCTCCACCACTAGGAGCTGAGGGTCGAACTGCCAACACCGTTTGTTCCTTCAAACCTGCCATTACTCTACAGTCTGAAGAAGGGTTTCGGCCCGAAATGTTGCCTATTTCCTTCGCTCCATAGATGCTGCTGCACCCGCTGAGTTTCTCCAGCATTTTTGTGTACCTTCGATTTTACAGCATCTGCAGTTCCTTCTTAAACAAATAAATTACTCTACCCCTATTTCCTCCTTTAAGATACTTCTGTCATCTGGCCTAATATTACTCCAATTGGTGGCATCTAATGCAGGACTTCAGGACTTTAGTTTTATTTGCACTGATGTTTTTTTTTAATTGATTTAACTTTTAGTTTGTTTAGTTATATTATCTGTTGAGTACTGTGCTTACTGTTATGTTACTGCAAGTGAGAATTCCATTGTTCTGTGGCAATACACTTGACAATTCAGCACTCTTGACTCTAGCCTCATTAACTGAAGGCTTTTGCAAGTGCAGCCTTCAGCACAAATGACCTCTGGTCAGCTAAACGCGAAGGCTTCCAAAAATGCTTATTTATTCTTTGCAAAGAAAACGGAACAATGGATATGTCCATGAGATGCTGCACCAGTATTTACAATTTACAAAATCTAAAGAATGATGTTGCATCAGGCAGCTGCAGGATGAACATCAAACACACTGACAATCCTAACTGTCATTTAGCAATTCCAAAAGATCTGAAGATGAAATTAAAATTGGTTGTGCTTGAGTGACTCCACCGGGCAGGACCAGGCATGCATTCTCACATCACTCAGTGGTAATTGTGATTGATCTGATCATTCTACAGCTGACTGACACAGCACTAAACTAATGCGGTGAAGTTCGATCAAGCAGAACCATATTGAAGATACTGCTCTTTGGTCACCGGTCATGTAATAATTTCCACAGCTACTCGTTGGTTCAAGTGATAAATGTCACAGCAAAATGTCATTTCAGGGCCTTGTGAAGAAATGGCACCATAGCGACAAGTGGCATCAGGACAGCTTCAGCTAATTCATCTTGGTTATTTATAAATATAAAATGATTGACTCATGATAAAGTAGCTAGCCTGCATCATCGATTAACTTAACAGTTACTATCGATGAGACTGCACCGTGGCACAAATCACACTTGATTTAATTCTAGTGACATAAACTGTTTCATAGGTTTAACAAGCACAAGTAAGTCATTGTTGAAAATGCCACATAAATCCAAATAAGGCCAAAGAAAGGCTCAATGTTTTCACCCCTATTAGTAGCAAACTACATGAGCGGACACCACTGACATTCGCCATTGACATTAAGGTATTACCAGGAATTGCACAAGGCTGAATTTGCTGCAGATTTCACCATTCTCTGATCTCAGTAACAGGAGATCTGTTTTCAGATTCAAAAATATGCAATGCCTGTTTGCCTGTACCAAAGGCCTGTTTTCAGTGGCCTACTGAGGTTTAAGTTATAAGAAGCTGGATGGGTTGGGTCTTTACTCCCTGAAGAGTAGGAAGCCTACGGGGGTGACCCTATAGAGGTATAGAGATAAGGTGAAGAGCCACAGTCTTTTCCCAAGGATAGGGGAGTCTAATATTAGAGGATATAGAAGAACATGAGAGGAAAGAAATTTAAAAGGGACATGAGGGGCAACTTTTTCATACAGAAGGTGGTGCACTTATGGAACAAGGTAGAAACAAGTACAATGACAGCATTTAAAAGATAATTGGACAGGTACATGGATAGGCAAGATTCTACACTCATGAGTGTTGTAGAATTTCTGGACATATTTCTAGATTTTTCCATGAAGAATACCAGAAGGTTAATCTAATCATATTCAGTTCACTAGAAGTACTATACAACTTAGTAAATAAAAGCAAAATTATCTTAACAGTTTTATTCATTTTAATGAAAGCTTTAAATAAATGTAGTCAATTTCTTATTGTACAGTGAAGAAAAATTCTAAAATAATTGGCAATCATGAAGAAAGCATTAATTTGTTTCGATCAAACAGTAGTCACACAATTGTATACACTGCACACTACATATTGTAATTTCTGCTAGTATTTTTGATATCTAGATAAACACATATAAAATGTATGAATGCCTTCTGCAATAAATACCTTAGCTACCATATGACCATAAAAGACTGGAGAATGTTTGGTGGCATCGTACTGAGAAATCACTGTAGACACAGAAGCTGTATCGAGTTTGAAGTCCTCTAAAATGCGAGAGCTGGTTGCTTCAAACTCTGTCAAATGTAGAGATAAAGGATATTTCACCCTGAAGGGTGTAAACGTTTATACACTCAAATAATCCCAAAAGACTTTCCAGTACTTTAATCATTGCTCTTTGCACAAGTAAGTTTTATGTTCGCGCATACTTATTATTTTGTTTTTGTAGACAATAGACAATAGGTGCAGGAGTAGGCCATTCGGCCCTTCGAGCCAGCACCACCATTCAACGTGATCATGGCTGATCATCCCAAATAAGAACCCCGTTCCTGCCATCTCCCCATATCCCCTGACTCCGCTATCTTTAAGAGCCCTATCTAGCTCTCTCTTGAAAGTATCCAGAGAACTGGCCTCCACCGCCCTCTGAGGCAGAGAATTCCACAGACTCACAACTCTGTGTGTGAAAAAGTGTTTCCTCATTAGATAGATTAGATTAGATTAGATTCCTTTATTTGTCATTCATCTCCGTTCTAAACGGCTTACCCCTTATTCTTAAACAGTGGCCCCTGGTTCTGGACTCCCCCAAAATCGGGAACATGTTTCCTGCCTCTAGCATGTCCAATCTTATATGTTTCAATAAGATTCCCTCTCATCCTTCTAAATTCTAGAGTGTACAAGCCCAGCCGCTCCATTCTCTCAGAATATGACAGTCCCGCCATCCCGGGAATTAACCTTGTAAACCTACGCTGCAACAGCAATAATGTCCTTCAAATTAGAGGACCAAAACTGCACACAATACTCCCGGTGTGGTCTCACTAGGGCCCTATACAACTGCAGAAGGACCTCTTTGCTCCTATGTTCAACTCCTCTTGTTATAAAGGCCAATATGCCACTCACTTTCTTCACTGCCTGCTGTACCTGCATGCTAACTTTCATAGACTGATGTACAGGACCCCCTGATCCCGTTGTACTTCCCCTTTTCCCAACTTGACACCATTTAGATAATAATCTGCCTTCCTGTTTTTGCTACCAAAGTGAATAACCTCACATTTATCCACATTAAACTGCATCTGCCATGCATCTGCCCACTCACCCAACCTGTCCAAGTCACCCTGCATTTTCATAGCATCCTCCTCACAGTTCACACTGCCACCCAGCTTTGTGTCATCTGCAAATTTGCTAATATTACTTTGAATCCCTTCATCTAAATCATCGGTGTATATTGTAAATAGCTGTGGTTCTAGCACCGAGCCTTGCGGTACCCCACTAGTCACTGCCTGCCATTCTGAAAGGGACCCCCCGTTAATCCCTACTCTTTGTTTCCTGTCTGCCAACCAATTTTCTATCCATGTCAGCACTCTACCCCCAATACCATGTGCTCTAATTTTGCCCACTAATCTCCTATGTGGGTGCTTTCTGAATGTTGGAATGAGATCAGGTTGGTTATTGCGAACCGAGCGGAGGTGTTGGGGCGAAGCAATCGCCAAGCCTACGCTTGGTCTCACCGATGTAGAGCAGCTGACACCTAGAGCAGCGGATGCAATAGATGAGGTTGGAGGAGGTGCAGGTGAACCTCTGTCACACCTGGAAAGACTGCTTGGGTCCTTGAATGTAGTCATGGAAGGAGGTAAAGCGACAAGTGTAACATTTCTAACTTCACTGTGGTGGAAGGCAAGAACGTTCAGTCAGTCCTCCTCTAGTAGACTAGGCAATGGAGGGGAGATGTGTCGGGCCGGGTCTGTTCTTCAAACTGAAGAGCGGGAATCTTAAAATGATTCAGAGTGAAGAAGTGTCGCGACCTGAAACCTCCCGCAGGGTGACGCTGCCCGGCCCGGCCCGGCCTCACTCACAGCCGACAGGGCTCGGGGCGATGGGCCGATGGGCCGCGGTCCCCTCCACCCCCACCCACCTCCCTGTACCGCCCCTCCCCCCCCCCCCGGGTCCCTGTACCGCCCCTCCCCCTCCCCCACACCCCCCCCCACCCACCACCCTGTACCGCCCCTCCCCCTCCCCCACACCCCCGGGTCCCTGTACCCCCACACCCCCTCCCCCCCGGGTCCCGGTACCGGCGCAGATGTCCTCCCACAGGTTCCTCTCGGGCACTTTCCCCACCACCGTCGCCATGTTTGCCCGGTTGCCAGGAGACGCCGCGCCTACCCAGAGGGCGCCGCGCGGTCGGGGGCAGTTCCGGTTCCGGTGTCGGGCCGCGGCAACAACACGTGGGGCCTCGTCCGGCCCGTTCACCCCCATCCATCCACCCGGCTCAGGTGAGGGTCCGTCCCCGCCCGGCCCGCGGCTCCCGGCTCCAGCCCCCGCTCCCTCCCTCCCTCCGGCCTCCAGCCCCCCTGCCCGCTCCCTCCCTCCGGCCTCCAGCCCCCCTGCCCGCTCCCTCCATCCATCCCGCCTCAGGTGAGGCCATCATCCCCCGCCCGCGTTAGGCCGCGACATCACCCACAGACGCTGAGTTACTCCCCCGGCGCTCTGTCTGTGTCTGTGTCTGTGTCTGTGTCTGTGTCTGTGTCCGGCCCGGCCCGC
Source organism: Amblyraja radiata (assembly GCF_010909765.2). Taxonomy (NCBI): domain Eukaryota; kingdom Metazoa; phylum Chordata; class Chondrichthyes; order Rajiformes; family Rajidae; genus Amblyraja; species Amblyraja radiata. Next base: position 43,049,829 of record NC_045977.1, read on the forward strand.
TCGCCGCCGCCGCCGCCGCTGGACTGGGGCCTGACTGTCGAGGGGGATTCGATCCACCCTGGTTGTGAGGCGGGAGGTGGGAGAGGAGGCAGGACAAAGCCGGGCTACAGGTGAAGGGGTTGATGGACACAGAGTCCGAGCTGGAGCGGGTCAGGCAGCATCTGTGGAGAACATGGATAGGTGACCTTGCTTCAGGCATTCCTCCGTGCTCTTTGCTAGTTAAAACAAATGTAGGTCCCTTGCAGTCAGAAACAGGTGAGTTGATCATGGGGAACAAGGATATGGCGGACCAATTGAATAACTACTTTGGTTCCATCTTCACTAAGGAAGACATAAATAATCTGCCGGAAATAGCAGGGGACCGCGGGTCAAAGGAGTTGGAGGAATTGAGTGAAATCCAGGTTAGCCGGGAAGTGGTGTTGGGTAAATTGAATGGATTAAAGGCCGATAAATCCCCAGGGCCAGATAGGCTGCATCCCAGAGTACTTAAGGAAGTAGCTCCAGAAATAGTGGATGCATTAGTAATAATCTTTCAAAACTCTTTAGATTCTGGAGTAGTTCCTGAGGATTGGCGGGTAGCAAACGTAACCCCACTTTTTAAGAAGGGAGGGAGAGAGAAAACGGGGAATTACAGACCAGTTAGTCTAACATCGGTAGTGGGGAAACTGCTAGAGTCAGTTATTAAAGATGGGATAGCAGCACATTTGGAAAGTGGTGAAATCATTGGACAAAGTCAGCATGGATTTACAAAAGGTAAATCATGTCTGACGAATCTTATAGAATTTTTCAAGGATGTAACTAGTAGCGTGGATAGGGGAGAACCAGTGGATGTGGTGTATCTGGACTTCCAGAAGGCTTTCGACAAGGTCCCACATAAGAGATTAGTATACAAACTTAAAGCACACGGCATTGGGGGTTCAGTATTGACGTGGATAGAGAACTGGCTGGCAAACAGGAAGCAAAGAGTAGGAGTAAACGGGTCCTTTTCACAATGGCAGGCAGTGACTAGTGGGGTACCGCAAGGCTCAGTGCTGGGACCCCAGCTATTTATAATATATATTAATGATCTGGATGAGGGAATTGAAGGCAATATCTCCAAGTTTGTGGATGACACTAAGCTGGAGGGCAGTGTTAGCTGTGAGGAGGATGCTAGGAGACTGCAAGGTGACTTGGATAGGCTGGGTGAGTGGGCAAATGTTTGGCAGATGCAGTATAATGTGGATAAATGTGAGGTTATCCATTTTGGTGGCAAAAACAGGAAAGCAGACTATTATCTAAATGGTGGCCGACTAGGAAAAGGGGAGATGCAGCGAGACCTGGGTGTCATGGTACACCAGTCATTGAAAGTGGGCATGCAGGTGCAGCAGGCAGTGAAGAAAGCGAATGGTATGTTAGCTTTCATAGCAAAAGGATTTGAGTATAGGAGCAGGGAGGTTCTACTGCAGTTGTACAGGGTCTTGGTGAGACCACACCTGGAGTATTGCGTACAGTTTTGGTCTCCAAATCTGAGGAAGGACATTATTGCCATAGAGGGAGTGCAGAGAAGGTTCACCATACTGATTCCTGGGATGTCAGGACTGTCTTATGAAGAAAGACTGGATAGACTTGGTTTATACTCTCTAGAATTTAGGAGATTGAGAGGGGATCTTATAGAAACTTACAAAATTCTTAAGGGGTTGGACAGGCTAGATGCAGGAAGATTGCTCCCGATGTTGGGGAAGTCCAGGACAAGGGGTCACAGCTTAAGGATAAGGGGGAAATCCTTTAAAACCGAGATGAGAAGAACTTTTTTCACACAGAGAGTGGTGAATCTCTGGAACTCTCTGCCACAGAGGGTAGTCGAGGCCAGTTCATTGGCTATATTTAAGAGGGAGTTAGATGTGGCCCTTGTGGCTAAGGGGATCAGAGGGTATGGAGAGAAGGCAGGTACGGGATACTGAGTTGGATGATCAGCCATGATCATATTGAATGGCGGTGCAGGCTCGAAGGGCCGAATGGCCTACTCCTGCACCTAATTTCTATGTTTCTATGTTTGATGGGCAGATGGATGGACAAAGGCCAACCAAAGAGGTTTGGAGATGGGATGATGGTGTTGAAGGCAGAGTTAAAGTCGGTAAACAGAAGTCAACTGAAGGGAGATGTTGCTCTAGCAATGAGTTTAGGGCAGGGCAGGGAGATTGTGTCTGTGGACCCCGTGGTTACAGTAGACAAACTGCAATGGATCAAGGCAGGCTGGGAGGCTGGAGTTAGAAACATAGGAAATAGGTACAGGAGTCGGCCCTTCGAGCCAGCATCGCCATTCAAATTGACCATGGCTGATCATCCAAAATCAGTACCCCGTTCCTACTTTCTCCCCATATCACTTGATTCCATTAGCCCGAAGAGCTAAATCTAATTCTCTCTTGTATACATCCTGTAAATTGACTTCCACTGCCTTCTGTGGCAAAGAATTCCACAGATTCACAACTCTCTGGCTGAAAAAGATTTTCCTCATCTGTCCTAAATGGCCTACCCCTTATTCTTAAACCGAGACCCCTGGTTCTGGACTCCCCCAACGGGGAACATTTTTCCTGCATCTACCCACTCACCGAACCTGTCCAAGTCGCCCTGCATTCTCATAGCATCCTCCTCACAGTTCACACTGACACCCAGCTTTGTGTCATCTGCAAATTTGCTAATGTTACTTTTAATCCCTTCATCTAAATCATTGATGTATATTGTAAATTCCCGTATTGGGCATCATTCTTACCTCAGGCTGTGTGGTTAATTGCCTTGGTGGTGATTTGATCAAATTTGTTATGTGACAGTTGGCATACGTCAACAAAACCAAACTCAACGCGACAGTTCTCATTTTAGGGACATAAACAATAAGGCTTTTCTTTAATTTTGTGGTAATTGTCATAGTCATAGATTAATATAGTGTGGAAACAGGCCCTTTGGCCCAACTCACCCACACTGACCAACAATGTCCAAGCTACCCTAGTCCCACTTGCTTGTGCTTGGTCCATAACCCTCGAAACCTGTCCTATCCATGTACCTGACCAACTTTTCTTAAACGATGGGATAGTCCCTGCCTCAACTACATCCTCCGGCAGCTTGTTCCATACACCCACCACCCCGTGTGTAAAAGTTACCTATCGGATTCCTATTAAATCTTTTCCCCTTCACCTCGAGCCTATGTTCTCTGGTCCTCGATTCCCCTACTCTGGGTAAAAAAACTCTGTGCATCTACCTCTCTATTCCTCTCATGATTTTATACTCCTCTATAAGATCACCCCTCATCCTCCTGCGCTCCAAGGAATAGAGTCCCAGCCCACTTAACCTTTCCCTATAGATCACACCCTCTAGTCCTGGCAACATCCTCATAAATCTTTTCTGAACCCTTTCAAGCTTGACAATATCTTTCCTATAACATGGTGCCCAGAACTGAGCACAGTGTAACATCACACCTTTCCCATTCATGCTTAGAATTCTTTGAAAATAACTAACTATACAATTATTAATATACTGTCAAACAATTGTTGGCTGGATGGGAGATTTCACATTCATTGCATTTTTGTGAGTTTTTTGTAGAAAACTGGTGTATGATTTTGCTCATCTTTCAGATTTTGGATATAATCATCTGCTTCTGTCTGCTCCTTTCTCATTGGGAAACGGGGCAAGTGGCCAGATCAAAATCTGATTAGGGAATTCTTTCAGCTATTCATCTCTTTTAAATTCAACCATAAAAGCCATTTATTCTTCAGTAGCGTGTTGTGACAATTTACTTTTAGATTATAACTTGTCCAGACCTTTCGGTCTTTCTTGAAAGTCTCAATAATCCTTCAGTGAATGTTTGTCCACCGAATCAGTTCTTGTTTAGGATCAAAATGCCTTTCTTTTCTCAGGAAGCCCTTGTTTAATCATTTCAGCACAACAGAAATGCTTAGCCCTGTTTTCTGTTTGCAGAATGCTACTTCCCAGCTAGCACGAGTTCAATAAAAACCACTCCAGATTGTTCATGTAAATGAGGGCCCATTCTGCCAATACTCCAGCACTTTAATATGACCAGAACTGCATACGTTCCGTGAATTGGGTCCTGCCGTTGATTATAATTCTTTGAAGAATTTACTTTTTCTTGTTCTTTTATGGCAAGGGTTCCCAACCTGGGGTAAATTTAGCACCAGGGTGTAAATTTGTTGATTCTGTATTTGTACATTTTTTCTCATTGACTGACTGTTTGGTTCTGGTATCTGTTCATCATTAGTTGTTCATAAATAAGTGAAATAATATTGTTATGTGCTATTAAAGTTGCCAGGGGTAAACGGGATGAAACAGGTTGGGAGCCTCTGGTTTATGACTCTATCTATGTTTGTTTGTAGTTTCCCAGCCGTCCGAACATTTGCAACTTTTCTTGGTGTGAGTTTACTCCAAAGGTCCATTTAATTCAGCTATTTATGCATATTGCATCACAATTTTATGCCACGTATACATTAAACATGATTTACAGACAGACATCAATCAATATTGTTTGCTTCCTTGAAAAATTGTACAGAGCAGCATTTAATAAAATGTGCTCTAAGCACCAAGATGCAGGAATTTTGACATCCTGGTGACTTCATTAAATCAATGTAAATTATATAATGCCTACTCCATAGTTTTCTAAAATAATTAATTACAAAGTCAGATATTTTCTGATAAATTGTGTGTGCGTATGTTTTTTTTATAAAAAAGAATCAGAATTTGCTAAAGCACCAATTTGAAAATATTTGTGATCCTGAAAACGTAGAAAATCTCTTGAACAAGGTTTGTGTGGAACATGAATGTGATCAAATTATTAAACATTAACTTCTGCCATCTTATTTACAGATTATGTTAATAAAATACTAAACTAATTGTGGCATTAATATTTTTTAATATTTTTAGGATGTTCAAAATTGACATTGAAGCTACTCCATCAAAATCAGGAAAGAATGAAAAACACATTGAAATAAGTGCCTCGTACAGACAGAAGACAGAATTGAGCAAGAAACACAAATCTGAAGGGAAGAAAAGGAAAAAGCATAAAGTGAAAACTATTTTAAACGAACCAAATGAATCTGAACTTTCGTCACACCCTGAAGTGTGCGGGGATCTACAGACAGTAAAGAAAAAGAAAAGGAAATCTAAAAGCTCAAGCACTAGTGAAGAGGATCAAAGATCCAAGATTGAGGAACAAGTGACAAAGGAAGAGAATCCACCACAAAGTGAAACTGGGGAGAGTGTATGTGGCGGTTTAAAAAAGAAAAAGAAAAGAAAATGCAAACGGGAGGATGATTGCAGCTCACAGACCATTAGTGAGGAGAATACAAGAACAACACATGAGGATGAAGCAACCAGTGTTGTGACTGAAACCAAATGTAATGTTAAGAGAATGAGAAAAGCTGGTGTCAAACAGGTGGTTGTGGAAGAAGACCAAGCTGATAGCACTGAGACTTCAGATGGTGCTGCAGTCACAATGATAGATGTGTCGTGTGTTGCTGAGGTCAAAAGTGCAAAGAAAAAGAAGAAGCGGTCACATACAGAGAATATGGAAACACATGAAGGTGAAAAGTCACCAAAGAAGGGAAAGAAATCCAAAACCTCTGGCGACATTCACTCCGGGAATGACCGATTCACCCAAACATGTGCCTGGAAGCTGAAAGAGGAAATCGTGGAGAGTCAGATTAGTGAAACTGACAGAAAATATACAAAAAAGAGAAAGAGAGAGAAGCTACATTCCAAAAAGCAGCGGTCAGGAAGAGAAGAGAAGCAGCGAGAACCGCTCGCAGCAGAGAAGGAGAGCAAAGGATTGTCTCAAAGAGAACTTGCCACTGAATGCATTACAAAGACGAAAAAGAAGAAAAGGAAAAGATCGGCCAGTGCTGAAGGGGAAGAGACGGAGAAATTGGACACAGAGAGAATTGAAGTTGATACAATGAGTAATGTTTGTAAATTCCAGAATTCCCCGTCTAAGGTGACTGTAAACAAGGAAAAGCAGGCAACGCCATTGCACGTTCCTGAAGAAAGTGTGAAAAAGAAAAAGAAAAAAAAGGAAAAGGAAAAGAAAAGGAAAAGGAAGGAACCCTCGTCTGAGACCCCAGTTTTTCAAGTAAAGCCAAATAATTTTCCAGTTGTTTAAACTAAAGTATTTTAAAGGAATTAGCTCTGCTACCTTTTGTTGCTGAACCCTGATTATAGCCGTGACCTCTTCAAGCAGCATTTCTGTCTCAAAGCAGCCGAACAGTAATTTGTTTTTTAACATAAAACTTCTATTTGTCTTTTTGTGTTCAGATGTGTGATAAAGTGAAATGTTACCGAATTTTGTTATTTCAGGTAAAAACAGAGCAGTGCGACAGTGATGATTTGCAGTTTGTATCTGAAAAAAAAGGAAATGTGTTTGAAGTGACAATAGACAAGGTACAGACATGCATTGAACATGTGTTCATTGTAAGAGACAGGCACTGGCCACAATTGAGGACAGACTACATAAGTGAGCTACACAGACAACAGCAGTAGTTGGCGAGCATTCATTCATTCATTCCCACCCCACTGCCGGGTGGGTCACCCCAACAATGGATGGTGAAACAAGGAGTATTTACACCGTTTTAACAAGAGAAAATGTTTGCAGACAAGACGGATTTCTGATTAAGCATTTCTGTCAGCGCAGCATGAAGTGTGATAGTCAAATTATAGTGTCTGGATTTGAACAAAGGGAATACCCAACATGTCAGTCAGGCAGCAAGTGTGGAGCCAGCAATAGAGTTCATGTTTAGCTTGATGACATTTTGTCAGAACTCTGAATTAGATAAAATGTTAGACATAAAATGCTGGAGTAACTCAGCAGGACAGGCAGCATCTCTGGAGAGAAGGAATGGGTGACGTTTCGGGTCGAGACCCTTCAGATCTTCAGTCACTTGTAGCAGAAGCACTAGTCTTGGTGGTAAAATGAAAAGGAAATTGCATTTGTAAAATGTCTTGCATATTCGTAAAAGCCCTGTCCTACGGTGTGAGTTCATTCCAAGAGTTCTCCCGAGTTTGCCCTGATTCGAACTCGGAGATTTACGGTAATGGCCGCTCGTCGGTACTCGGGGCTCTCGTGGACATTTTCAACATGTTGAAAAATCTTCACGAGTCTTCCCGTGCTTACCTGCCGTTTGCGTAACGAGCCGCTAAGAGACGTCCCCGAGCTCTGACATACCCGCTACGTTCATTCTCTGTGCTTACCACGAGTTCGATTTTTTTTAAACTCGGGAGAGCTCTTGGAATGAACTCGTACCGTGGGACAGGGCTTTAAGGGAGTTTTTTTCAGCGTAATTTTGTTTATAAATAGAGGAACCAGTTTATGTACACTCTCTTCAAAAAGTAACTGAGGTGACTACTACGATATCTGTTTGTTTGATGGATAAAAGTTGTTGAGAAAGCAGAACTTTTCATAACTTTTAACAAAGCCACTGTGTCTTTTCGATTCACTTGATTGTACGGAAGTATTGACCTGGATTAGGACTTGAATCTGTGACTGTGTTGGGCAAACTGCTACCACCTTGCAACCGTTGAAGCTTTACAAAGAGTGTATGGTGGCTCTCTGCATGAATTTGCAAATCACCAAATTAATTGTCCTCTTCAGTCAGTCTACAACTAAACACTGGCAAAATGTACAACGGCATAGGTGTGGAGAATGATGCACGGCAGAAGAATGGAATGTCATTTCATAGATTGGCGTGGAATATAATCAAGTTTGAATGTTACTCCTTGCTCATATCCACTCTCCAATCGTAAATCGTTAATTTAAACTCTGCATTGATGGCCAGAAATCTAACATCTTGCAGGCACAGAGCAGTAATCCAGTTAAATTACCTCAACATTTACTGCTTATCGTGTCTGACTCTTGTTTTAGCTATATTTTATTTAGCACCACAATATGGTTGAAACCTAATAATAGTGTCCGTTCATTCCCTCCACAGACGCTGCCTGACCCACTGAATCCCCCTCCCCAGCACTGTGTGTTTTGCTCTGGTTTCCAGCATCTGCAGTGTTTTAGGGCTCCATTCTTAATTTGTTGTTTTTGGATAGTGGAAGTGAAAGTAAGTGAGCCGCGATGGGGAGCCTGAGCGACCAGGAAGATATGTAGCTACTGACAGGGCAGAGCCAAGAGTTAGTTTCATGGATGTTTCACCACTCCACAACTAATACATTCTCTGGTCAATCTTTTCCTGTGTGCGTTCCATATGAAATAGTGTGATTGGAATGTGTCACAGACACTAAATGCAGGATGTAAGCGCTAGCTCCCGTTTCTAAAACAGATCCCAGAGACTTACGTCTGAAGCCCATTTGCTGCTGATGCATTTACAAAATGCCACCCAGGACAGAATTCTACCCCTCCCCCCGTCCCTCACCCCCTCCCTCTCCCTCTCCCCCTCCCCTCACCATCTCTCTCCCCCCCCCCCCTTCCTAACCCCCCCTCACCCCTTCCCTCACCCCCCCCCCCCCCCCCCCCCCCCCACCGAGTCCTTTCCCTTTGTGGTAATGTTGCCACATCTGTTTATAGGTCATGGATTTCCAGTAAAACCCGTGAGATGAGAGATGTCAAACCCCTGATGCTTGCATTCTGCCACACGGTTAATTGAAAGAAAAGGTTACATTGAAATACAGAGCAAAAAAACCCAAGTGCTGGAGGAACTCTGTGGGTCAGGTAGCATCCGTGTAGGGAATGGAGAGAGGATGTTTCGTGTCAGTAATCTTCAGACTGAGTTCCTGTATTACTTTCTTTGCTGAAGACAGCAGCATCTGCAGTCTGATATCTCTAACATCATGATGTATCAATCTCTTCTCACCATTTCTATAATCATGTTTACTTATTTATTTTTTATTATATAAATTACGAGTATTGAATGGAAAAATCCTTGAACGTTTACATTTTATTTCAGGCTAGACGGCAGGCTCTACAAGAGGAAGTTGATCGAGAATCTCGTAAAACAGACACTCCAGAGGCAAGAGCCTGTTCTCACATCAGGCCCATGGTGAGTGTGGATTATTTGGTGGCAAAAGACAAACCATCAGCGTGCCGATCATTGCAAGAAGTTAGTTAGCTAGCGGTCAAATCCAACTTCAGGGCGGTCACGGTGGTAGAGTTGCTGCCTTACAGCGAATGCAGCGCCGGAGACCCGGGTTCAATCCCGACTACGGGCGCTGTCTGTACGGAGATTGTACATTTTCCCCGTGACCTGCGTGAGTTTTCTCCGAGATCTTCCGTTTCCTCCCACACTCCAAGGACGTACAGGTTTGTAGGTTAATTGGCTTGGTAAATGTAAAAATTGCCCCTATTGTGTGTAGTATAGTGTTAATGTGCGGGGATCGCTGGTCGGCGCGGACACGGTGGGCTGAGGGGCCTGTTTCCGCGCTGTATCTCTAAAGTAAACTAAAGGTTATCATGGAGAAACCTTCAGATTCCACTTGGGTTCCTCAGCTGCAGTTTAAGGCTTTAGGTAAATAATTCAAGTTTCCCCGTGAAACCTAACGGCTGCAACAGGAGCCCGTACTAGTCTCAGGTTTGAACCTCTCTTGCAAGCAGCCCAATACTGCAGGTGTTGGACAGCCACCAAGCAGGTCTGGATGTTTGGGGAATCGGGCTGCTTGCATTGGAGATCGAGGGGTAGAAGGGCCAGGCAGTTCTGCCCTGATAACGGAACAGTGAGGAGACACCAGGGGCATGTGGGCTGTACACCAGTGGTGTTTATTAATGGTTAAAATGTTTGGTGCTTTACAGAGAGAGTGGTTACATCCGTATAAACAGTGGGACTAGTTTAGATGAGGCATTTTTGTTCAGCATGGAGATGGAGCATAGTTTCCATGCTGTATGACTTCAATACAAGAAGCCTACTGTGATAGATGATATATTTGGCAAGTTGGAGGCTTGTAACGCTTGAAATCTTGTTCTCCACCTGTAGTCCACGGGTACACAGTGGGACTCGGCCACGTTTGGCAGTGTGGATCAGAAAAATAAATTCTTAAGACTTATGGGTGGATTGAAATCATCAAATCAACCCCAATCAAGTGGACATGCTTCTGGAAAGCCAAACATGGCACTCAACAAGCAAGAAGAACACAAATTTAACAATATTCTGCAAAAGGAGTTTGATAAAGCATTGAACCTTCGTCAGAATCGAGGCATCGGCCTGGGCTTCCAATCCCCTTCAGCTCGGGCAGCAACAGGAGGGTTTTTTATAGATAAACAAGCCTCAAAATCAATGAAGTTTGACAATGACTAAAAACTATTTCAATGCAGGTTAGTTTCAAGACGTGACAAACTGAAGCATTTGATGCTGTCCTATGTGGAGTTACATGATGATATCACAGTGAGTTCAGCTCTTTGCTTCATCTAACACAAACCTGTTATGTTGTAGTACTAATGGTCTATGGTACAGCTGGAACCCAGCCACTTCCGTTAGGTATTGGAGTTCGCCTTGATCTTAGATTGGAACTGTCCTGAGGTGACTGAATCCAGCTTGGCAGAGCTTGCTTGCAATTTGTAGCTAGAAGTAGTTACTTCATTCTCTCCTCATGATTTTTTTAAATCTGGTCAATAAACTACAAAGTTTAAAAACCGTGTGGTGGAGTTCAGTGTATGATTTATTTGTCAATGCTGGTCATTCAATACAATGAAAAGGGACTATCAGTAATGGAATTAAATAGTTTTTTGTATAGGATAAATACTTTGTTCCAATGGATGACGGAAGCTCTTTGAGCAGCAAAATGTCAGCTCTTTACATAAATCATTTAAATCATTTTATTTCCCAATCTAGTCTTTCTTTTTTGATCAATTGTTCAAACAAGTATCTGAAAGATTGAGGCTTGTTTCATCCACCTGCCTGGTAATAAATGGCTGTTTAATACAACTGGCAGCGTTGAATTGTGTGCACAAAGGGAGACTGAATCACACACCGACTGCATACATGTGCTTTGGACAACACTTCTGAAGGCTGGGCTTCAGAATTCCTGTCCGAGTGTCTTTATTAAATGTAGTCCCCGCAATATGTTTCCAGCTCTGACATGTAAAGAATGAAGAGCAGTGTGGAGCAACTCAGCAGGTCAGGCAGCATCTTGAGGTGGGAAATCAACAGTTGGTTTCAGATTGGGACTTTTCATCTGCACTGAAAGAGTCGCGGGAAGAGAGACAGTATAGAGGTGGGGGAGAGATGGGGCAAGCGATAGGTGGGTACAGCAGCTGAGGAGAGGTAATGATCCAGAGACAGTGACAGGCTGGGAGGTGACGAGTGGATGGTGTGAGGGGTACAAGACCTGGGCAACATTCGGCCGTGGGTGGCTTGAAGCAAAACCCAATCATATGAATATTCTACTTTCATGGACAAGTCAGACATTTAGTATCTTTCAGCAAATGATCGCAACCTCCAAAATGTTACATCCTTCTCACGAATGTGATTATGATTACAACAACACAGAGACAGTTTGCCAGCATCCAGAACAATCTGTGACTTGTGTTTCTCACCCACATAATGCAGTCTTCAACATTACCTACACATCTTCATTCTCAACCTTTCAGGAAGACAAAGGCAGGAGGTGCTTAAATCTGCCAGCTTCTAGCCCGTCTCTAAGGTACAATCACCCTCACTTGAAAGAAGGGTCCTGACCTGAAGTGTTGTCTGTCCACTCCCTCCACTGATGTTGCCTGTCCTGCTGAGTTCCTCCAGCACTTTGTCTTTTGCTCAAGGTTCTGGCATCTGCAGTTCCTTGCGTCTCTGTCTCATTTGGAGGTTGGCTCGCTTCCTTCAGTGCTGGAACTCCCTGTACCACAGCGTGGTGTACACTTGCCCCTCTGTAGCAGGTGTACGATGTTTGACTGGGAAATGAATCCTGGACCTGACGCCATCAGTCAGTGGCTTCCATTCTCTAGACATTCTCCTCCAGTTTGTACAAATAGACACTGTTGTAATCGCAACACCATCTGATTTATAGACCTGCCTTTGGTACCCACCACACACTCCATATTTTGGCACCTGGTCCTATCTTGGTTTATTACTGGTGCTAAGCATTTGAAAAGATGCTGACAGATGATGGGATTACCCGGGTGGTAAGGGATGTGAGAGAGAGGGGGGGGGGTGTAGTGATGAGGACAAGGATGGATTAGTCATGATCTCTGAATGACAGTGCAGACTCCAGCAATCAATCCTGGTTTTTATGTTGTCCGCTATCCTCTTCACTTTTAATATTCCATTTGACTTCAAGTTGTGATATCATTTCTACAGCATACAGCACCAATCAGAACATTTAATTTTAATATCATTTTAGTTAGACGTCGCTCTAGAACACCCTGGGCATCACAACAATCTTCAAATAACTTTTGGTTTTGATTCTAATGATGGGTTGGGTAAAAGATCCACTTGTGAAAAGTTTTCAGGAAATTACACACTGACTATCGTGAAACTTAATACCAGGATTTAGTCTGCTTGAACAGTTCAGTTCAAAAATCTAGGCTAATATGTCCAAGTTGGTTCTTCTCTTGTTCATAAGCCCACTTCCTGAGCAGCAGTTTGTCTTGCTCTAGTTTAGACATTCGAGTAATTTCACCCAAGTCCATAACACTATATCACTTTCAACCCAGGTTATGTGACTGTCAAAGTCATTCTCTCCAATGCTGACTGACCTGTTTCTCCTCGATCTTTGACACTCGCTTCTTTCTGACACTGCCGTTTATTGCATCATGAGGCCTCCTGACTTGTTTTCCTTCGTCTGAATTACTGCTGGTTTATTGTGTCTCAATTGTGATCTAATGGACTGCACGGATACATCTACAAGTTGTGGATTGTAGGCTTAAAATTACACATTTTACTTCCAATTCAGCTGCTGCCAAACCATAATTGAGGACTCTGTTAATAATATATATTTTAATTTGCCCTTGCAACATCTTAAAGTTAAATATATCGATCTATTATGTTGCATGAAATTATTCTCCACAATGTTGAACCGGATAAATGTTTGTTACCCATCATAAGGGCTAAATAAAGGGCAAGAATGGAACTCATTAACTCATGCTCTTTCTCAGATCTGCACTATGTATATAACATTGGAGGTACATTCTTATCCCATGTATAATTCCTGCCTCGCATTTCTAAACTCAATTCTAAATGCTGCCGTTCCACTTTCATCTGCAGTGAATTCTTGAACATGTCAATCAAGTATTAGAGTTGAGAGTCCCGTTCCTTGGGCTAATTCCTCAGCTGAGAACCATCATCAGTTGCACAAAATTACAGAAATAACTGGATGAATATTTACAAGCAGATCTTATTTATCTTTTTTTAATTTTGGGGAAATGCCATTTACAAATGGGGGGGAAACCTCCAGTCATGTTACAATCTGCAACATGTTAGTACTTGGATCGCTCCATAACTTTGCCTCTGACCTCCGTCACTTACTGGTTTCACTGGAACAGTCCAGCTGTAAACAGATAGGTCTTTCAAGAGTTTAGACATTTCACTAATTAAGTTCCTAAATACATAGAAGCTCTAAATTATATTCACAATGATCAACTGGCATCATATAGTAACTGCTTTTATAAAGAGTAGAACTCGGATGAAACCATTGCAGATTAATCCAGTGTAATGTTGATATATATATCTGTGAATTTCCTTCCAGATTCATGTTGAAGACTTGTTACATTTCATGTTTTTCACTATTAACTTCAGACGGGTTGGATTGCATCCAGTGTGATATGTTTTGTATATGAAGTTAAAGAAAAGTTGGGTCTAACTTTTAATTTGTCAAACTGCAAATATACTTGGCCGTTTCTTTGTTCAGCTTCTCTGACTTCAGATCAAGCCGCACTCACAGTTCCCTGTTCCCAACTGAAGGAACATAGTTCAAACCAGGCATCATCTCCCCACCCACCTCACAGATGCTTGAGACTGACGGATGCCAGACTAACAAAGCTGCTTGCTGGAATATTTCCAACGGACATTCTTGGCTGTTGCCCAGTTGCTCGACATATAACCTCCTCCAGCAATTCTTTCACAGATTCATCTCTGTCTAGAGATGCTCCAATAATCTGTGCAAAGTGCTTTCTCATCAATCTAAATCTATGACCCTGCAACACCCACACGAACTAGTTTATCCACGGAGCCACAAGAGACTAGACGCTGGAATCTGGAGCAAAAATACCCCAAAGTGCTGGAGGAACTCGGCTGGTCTGGCAGCATCTGTGGAGAAAATGGACAAGCAGTGTTTTCAGGATGGGACCCTTCCCCTGGACAGAGGGTGGATAGCAGTAATAAAGAGGTAGGGGGGGGGGGGGAGCAAGGCAAGAGGTGACCAGGGGTGGGTGAGGAGGGGGGGGGGGGGGGAGCAAGGCAAGAGGTGACCAGGGATGGGTGAGGGGGGGGTGAGGGGGGGTGAGTTTATTGCTTGCTAGCTTTTGCCCAAGTGCTCCCTCCTTGACCTTTCCTGACCATCTCCACTTTACTCTTAGTCCAGATGAAGGGTCTCTGTCTGTTTCCCTCCACAGACGCTGACTGATCCACCAAGTTCATCAGCAGTAGATGGAGGAGCTTGCAACAGATTTTCCACATTCATTCTTTCGAATCCCCTAATGATTTTAGGAATTCTTATTACGTTTGGCCATCTGTTCTCCGACTGAAACCACTTCACCATCTCAACTCATACAATACTTTCCTGGCATTCTGATGAATCTATGTTCTTGACTTTAACAACGATTTAATAATAGAGCCTTCAGACCATTCACCGGGTAACTTGACCTCATTTTGTTTTGTATAAATTCATCATTAATTCGCTTTGTTGTGTGCCTTAGGTAGGAAACATCATAATTGATTTACAAAGTAAAGTGCATATATTTTTTAAAATCCACACTAAGTAGGAATATAGGAATTTTAAAATGAGAAAACATCAGTGATCCAGTTTCCCTTTGGCCTGACACGCCTTTACGTGGCATTTCATCAAAGGTATGAGAGAGGAAATTGAATATGACAGAATACCAGAGAACAGACAAAGAGTGAGACCAGTGTAATGACAAAGACCTGAATATAAGGAAGATATAGGCAACATGCTGGAGTAACTCAGGCAGCATCTCTGGAGAGAAGGAATGGGTGGCGTTTAGGATCGAGGCCCTTCTTCAGATAACGATATTCGTGCAAATGTGTTAAGTACTAATTTATTGCTTTATAAATTAGCCCCGATTTATAAAGTTGGTGCTAATTTATAACTGGGTGCTTTATAATTGGTGATTTATAAATGAAGCACCCATTGATGGTCATGGTCGGCTGAGCCAGAAGCTTAAGGTGCATGGATGGCACCCAGAGTTTGGACTCAGACCCATAGAGAGGGTAGTTTACCTTTTCCCCAGGGTGGAAATGTCAAAGATTAGAGGGTAAAGCATTAAGGTGAGAGGTGCAATGTTTAAAGATGTACAGGGTGTTTGTTTTTACATAGATGGTGGTGAGTGCCTGGAATATGATGCAGGGGTGGTGGAAGCACACAATCTTGGTGTTGGAGAGGGTTTTAAATAGACTCATCGACAGGGAATGAAGAGATACGGATCACATGCAGATAAGGAGATTAGTGTACGGCACGGGCATTGTGGGCCGAAGGGCCTGTTCCTGTGCTGTACTGTTGTGTAATCATTGTTGCAGCTGTGCCAGAATACCTACATTACATGGGCAACAACTACTCAGAAAGATAGCTCATGATTTCAAGTTCAGGAACATTTAAAAGCCAAACAGTAAATGCCGGCCATGCCAGTAACGTCCACAAGACATATTAAAAAAACCGGAAGTACCCGTACCACAAAATCTACATTTGACGTCACGCATCTGACTATCAAAGTGACTTCCTTCACCCGACTCAGTGGCTTGTAATTGTACGTCTGATGTTGAAGAATTCCTGCACACCTGCTGCTTTGGATTTTGCATAATTTAATATATAATAATTATTTTTCACTATCTAATATAATATGTTTGAGTAAATACACTGACATTTCTAATGGTAGACCAGGCAAATGCTGTAGCTAGAACACCACTGGTTGGTTTCAATGCAGTTGTGGACATCATAGACCACAATTCTGTTCACGCTTACTCATAACTTCAGAGATTGAGTGGGGAACTGCTACAGCAATTGTGCCACCGCAAACTCTTGTAAAGTTGGACACAGCTTCAGAACATAAAAGATCTCAAGAGATGAGGCTGAGCAAATTAAAATTAGTATCAATAAAGAAATAATACCAGAGAAATTAATGGGATTCGACACTGACTAATCCCTTGGACCCAGTGACCTAGATACACTTTTAATACAGCTTCCTCATGAGTGGCTCGTCAATTTTAATCTTCCGTCTGCTAGATTTTGAAAGGATCCTCTCAGGCTGCAAAGTAAATGCATTGCTGGTGTTCAGGAAAGGAGGCAGGGAAAGGCAAGAAACTGTCTGGTAACTAGTAACTAATGAGGTTGTGTGGGGTCAGTTCTCAGCTGTTTATGATCTACACTAATGACTGAGGGAAGGGACATCACAAAGTTTCCCCTCCGCCTGTTGATAACACAATGTTGGTTGGGTGTAAACCATGGTGGGACCATGCAAGGTTCACATGTGATGTAGACAGGGAAAGAGAATGGGTTAGGTGGGGGATGGAGTCATGGGGGTCGATGACATAAGATTCCAGGCCTCACTGACCAGCTACAGTTCGAGCTGCTTGTATCCATTATTTAGTTAAGTGATTCTAGATCCACAGATAGTTTGTGACACTTCAAAAAGAACCGTGTGTGTGTGTGTATACAGTGTGTGTGCACATTGTGTTAAAACGAGCTGGCCTTGATGTGACATGGAGTGACAGCCCCTCCTCTGCCTTTGCTCCTGTGTCAGCTCACATTTGTGTAGCACTAACAAAGACAAACATCCCAAGTCACATGTAGTCTGAAAAACACAGACATCGAACAAGAGGAGGTATCAGCCTGGATGCCCAGAGGCTTGGACAACCAGGTCATTATTAAGGACAAGCTGAAAGGAGAAGAGCTCTGGGTAAGTGTGATACAAGGAGGACAAAGTACCAGTCTGTGGACAGAGATGTCAGCGGAAGGTGTGTCAGGCTGGGATGCATCCTTAATAAGGATGGAGAAATTGTTATTTAAGAATATTTGTTTGACGTGTAATATGGTGGTGGGTTATGTTTTGAATTATTTAGTATTGTAAACAGTATTATAAATACTTGAATAAATCTATTTTTGGTTTGGGGTGAGGGTAACAAAATAGGGAGATTGCCATGGAGGGAATTAACTTTGCATATGTAGGTGTAAGATCCCATTGCCCTTCAGTGCATCAACCTAACCCTAACCCTAATGCAATGAATCACACATCCACTCTCCAGGATTGCAGGTTGGTTTGCTGGAAGGGTCATAATTATGGACTGTTCTCCTTTACCCTAACTAACTCTGAGCGCCGCACCGCACCTACAGCACCCTCTAGTCTAGCACCGGGTAGGAGGTCTCATTATTCTACAAGCCACACAACCTCATGACATCAACTCCAACGCCTGCACATCCTACATCCCCAACTGTGGAGCCCTTCGTACTCACTGCATTTTTGCCCTGGTTTATTCCATCATGGTGACACCACCAACAGGTGGTCACAGTGACTATCCCACCACCTATCTCTACACTGCCAGCCTGTCTCTGAAGTGTGACCCTGTGCTTGCAATTCTCCACAACACTCTCCAGCTGTGCTGACCACCACCTAGACCACAGCACAGAAACCTCTCAGTCCCCAGAAATGCCCTGTGATGACTCCAATTGTTCCTCAGAGTCAGGAAGCCTTGAGGTGTCAAGGAAAGAGCGTTCACATCGATCGCGGCCCTGTCTCCACCAATCTTGCCACCACCACCACGCACAAGAAGCACAAGAAGTGACAAGACAGACACCATTGTCCGCAGATGCCGAGAATTGTGTTCAGTTCTGGCTGAACAACTTCTGATCTTGTGTGTGGACTCGATAAGAAGAAGCAGAAAGCCTTGAGACATGAAGCTTCCGAGATTCACCACAGTGACACAGCGAATGCATCTCCAGATCCGTCAGCACCTCCTTGTGCATCTCACATCTTTGTTCTATGGAATGGGATTCCTTTTTGCCAGAGATCAGACACAAAAAGCTGGAGTAAGTCAGCGGGTCAGGCAACATCTCTGGAGAGAAGGAATAGGTGACGTTTCAGGTCGAGACCCTTCTAATGTTTATCCTCAGATTTATAAAGATTGAAAATTAGTTTCACAGCCCATCAAGTGACCAAAAACAGAAACACATTGATGGTGAAACTGCACTGTTGTTTCATATGTACTCTCCAATTTAAAATTAATGTTTCAAATTAAATCAGGGATACAACAAATTAGGTAAAATTATAACTCATTTAGATTGTTCTCTGTTGTATTTATTTACCAAGCAAAAGGAAGAATGCATGTAGAGTCATCACACAACTGGCAGGTACTTCACTGATCAGATGACCAGTCTGACACTGCATCAAACCATCCGTTTCCACCGCCACAAACACATGACATGATTTAGTTTGCTTTAGATCAGTCTAAAATGCAACTTAAGGGTTTGGTTGGTATCAATTAAGCAGTTTTAGTTGGTAATGAATGCATTTAGCAACAATTTCTGGAGCTAGGGCAAGAAAATAAACCCAAATATTTGCTACATTGAAGACTGCTAAATATATTTCAGAAAAGATACTGTACAGATATCTGCAATTACAAATGTATTTTCAAACTCTTGCAGTTATCTGTGAAAATAGTCTCATATTTGCCCCTTAATGTCAGTTCTGGAAATTTCCTGTTCCCAATTTGTTATGAAATTGTAGGGAGGTAATTAAAAAAAAATCAAAACCTCAGCTAAATGTGCTCAGAATGTTTCCAATTAATTATAGCCCAAAGAAAATGTCATCCAGTAACTCGTCATTATAATGTTGCTTATGCTACATAAATATACATCCCTCTGCTGCTTATAATTCAAAGGTGTAACAGTCAATGTTTGTTAGGTGAGGCAGGAGTTGGGATGCTGTGAAGGCAACCGTGGGCCAAGAATCCACTGGGTTCCTGCATCCGTGGAGCTGACCACAACAGCAATATGGTGGCTGCAGTGAGAGGCAAATACAACAATGTGCAAATCTCCATCTCTATCTGCGCTCACATGGACAAAGCAGTAAACGTGACCACCTATTGCAGAGCCTGAGTTCCAGACCAAACTCTGACTCACACACACACACACACACTGAATGTATTGGAGGGGAAGCGTTCAGTGATTGTTCTGAATGGTAGCCCTGCACCATGGAACCAAGCATGGTTGTGCCAACGTGTGCCTCAGTCTGAACGATATTTAGGCCCCAGGCGGTTATAGCTTCCAATGTTAAATATCATCATGGACTCCAAGTACATCCATTCTCCTCATTTTCTTGGGTCATTGGACAGTTGGAGCAACAGAAACATAGCAGATCTCTTGTGCAGATGTGACATTGATCATTAGAAACACAAAGACAGAGACAAGTACTGATCTAGCAAGTCTTCACCTTATCCAGTGAGGTCAAAGCACCCATGTGTGAACATCTTCATTGTGAGGATCACTGTCTTCCTCTACCTCTAATATATGCTCTCAGCAGAAGCAGACGCAACAGTCATTTACAGAGCAGGACCATAGTTTGAAGAGATGTCTCTCATTGGCAGCGGCAGGTTTGCACGACAGTGTTATGTTCGTGACTGCAGGGGAAGTCTTAGTGCCAGATCTGCTAAATGTCTCATGTTCGGCTGTCGGCTCTGCCATTTGATGTGTTCCAATGTCCTCACCTTAAAAAAATGCACAAAACATTCATCAAAAGTGCAGAGAGTTCACAGTAAAAACAAGTGAAGGTGATTAAAAACTGTCCTTTGCAAATATCTACAAATTGTGCTGCATTGGAACAAAAGGTGTTTATCCAAGACTCATTTTTAAATCAAGAATTCAGTGGTGGGAGGCAAAACTTGTCCGTGATATTTAGCACAGCTCTGCTCTTAATACTAACGACAAAACAAACCCCAATACAAACATAAAGTGCTGTAAATATTCAGGACAGGCAGCATCTGTGGAGAGACACAGGGTCAATATTTCAGGCCAGACAACCTTTACCAGAACTGATTGAACTGACAACACGTCTTTGGCCCCAACATTAATTCTGTTTCCCTTTCCACAGTTGCTGCCTGACCTGCTGAGTATTATAAACCAAGAGCTGGGAATTAGCTGATAACATGAAAGATGCTGGCAATGGGATTCCCTCAAGAACTCATCCCTGCACTGTGTCCCAGTACTAGTGGGCCTTTAACCCAATGTACAATGTCCAATCCTACAGAACTAGGCTGTAAAATGGCAAATCTTTGTATTTTTCTCTTCCACTTCCAAACATAACATTGTAATATTCTTGGAAAAATGTTAGCATGATAGCCCAACCTAGTTTATTGCTCAGCTTGTTGTGTGAGGTGTTCACACCATTGCAACAACAAAGACAATTGGTGTGTAGGAAGGAACTGCAGACGCTGGTTTAAACCGAAGATAGACACAAAAAGCTGGAGTAACTCAGCGGGACAGGCAGCATCTCTGGAGAGTAGGAGTGGGTGACATTTCGGGCCGGGTCGAAATGAGTCTGAAGAATGGTCTCGATCCAAAACGTTACCCACTCCTTCTCTCCAGAGATGTAGCCTGCCAACAAAGACAATGATATGCTTTATTTCTCAATAAATATTCGACTGGAATCTGGTATCCAGTTCTGGTCACCGTGTGAAGGTACTGGAGACCTCCATGGACCAGGGATCAAGGTTAGACGGACAGGGTGAAGAGGCTGGCCGGCTTTCTTGAAGAAAAGACTCAGGATCTGATATCTGTGTGTAAAATGTACAGGGACTGGGACAGGGTGGATGTTGGGAGTCTGTGCCCATAGACCGAGGGATCAAGGACTGGTATAAAATAAATGAATAGTGACATGAGAAAGATAAACATTTACAGAAGCGGCACGTGGCTGAAACCGGGAATACTCAGCCTGATGGTCGACGGTGATGCTGGCGGCTTCCGTCCACTCTGATCGTCAGCCGTCAACTCGATACACAAGAGATTAAAGTGCCAGACGGCAGAGAAAGGGCTGGTGGTTGCCCCAGTAAGGCTGAATGCCAGCATCATCAACTGTTCAATGACTATATCTTCAAACAAACTATTTTGTGCCACCATAAATATTCTCGTCATTTAAGTTCAAATTAAGTAAGTTTGCCAAAGGAAAATCATTAAAAATCCCTTTAAATAATTTGTAGAATAGTAATGTTGGATACAGCAAGCCCATTGTCAAACCACAATACCATTCATGTATAAAGTCAATAATATAGAACAAGGTTACAAATAGAACCAACGGGACATTTTTAGTCCAAATAAATAAATCTGTCATAAACCTTTGCTATAGTTTATAGTTTAGTTTAGAGATAGTTTGTTTGGTTGTTTGTTTGTTTGTCTTTTTGCACAAAGTGCGCGAGCATTGCCACTTTTCATTTCATTGCACATCTCGTATGTGTATGTGACGAATAAACTTGACTTGACTTGAGATATAGCGTGGAAACAGGCCATTCGACCCACTGGGTCCCTGCACACTAACACCATTCCACACACACTAGGGACAATTTCCATATTTTACCAAGCCAATTAGCCTACAAACCTGTACGTCTTTGGAATGTGGGAGGAAACTGGAGTACCTGGGGAAAACCCGCGCAGGTCACGGGGAGAACGTACAAACTCCGTACAGACAGCACCCGTAGTCAGGTTCAAACCCAGGTCTTTGGCGCTGCAAGGCTGTAGATTTACCGCTGCACCACCGTGCCACCCGAATTCAAGATCAAATTTCACTCCGCCTCTCACGTTCCCCGACTTCTTCCCGACAATGATTACGTTTCACAGTCCCCAACAAATTCACTTCTCGATTTAACACAAAATATCTAACCATCGGTATTTTCTCTTCTCTTCTATCTGTCTAACATGTCTTTTTATTTCTGGCCTTTGTCTAACCATCTGCCCATCAGAAACCCCTCACCTGTATCCATCGACCCCTCACCAGGCTTTGTCCTGCACTTCCTATCTTCCACTTTTCTTCCTCCTCCCCTTACCACAATCGGTCTCAAGAAGGTCATCTGCCCATGTTCTCCACAGATGCTGCCTGACCCGCTGAGTTACTCCAGCACTCTGTGAAACGTCACCTATCCATGTTCTCCACAGATGCTGCCTGACCCGCTGAGTTACTCCAGCACTGCGTGTCATTTTTGTAAACCAGTATCTGTGTCTTGTGTCTAACAATAGGAGGATTGTTGCATTTATAACCACTGCTGCTGCATGAAGTGTAAAGGTGCAACAAGGATGTACAGCTGTAGTGTTGTCTTCTTACCATGGCTTTAGTATCAGCAAACCCATGCTTTTGAGCAAGATTGCACAGATTTATTGTCAGCTGGTGAAGTTTGTTGTTCTGGAGGTCTCCATGGATGAGGATGCTGTTAAATAAGGACAAACTCAAGGCACTCTGTCGCTTCAATGTCTGTAAAAGAAACACACATTTTCATGGCATGTAATGCACATAAATATTATTTATACCAGACATATGGATCAGAAATAAATGATTATTAAACCAGGGCTACCACTGCCACGGCACTGTCTCAAAGTGCAATGGTCATCTTGGCACTTGGACAGTTCCTAATTCAATATGACCAAGCAGATTTCCTGGGAGATAAGTGAAGATAACATCTTGAATGGGGTTTGGGGAAGTGGCAGCCAAGAGTTCATGCAAGCACACCAACAGGACTGACCATGTTTGAAGGATCAGATGACTGGAATGGATAAAAATGAGAGCAAACGGCAAATGCAAAGTGTGAGTTGATTAGTCGTAAGCAAAATGTCCTTACTTCAGTGCCCTGATTAAATTATATATATATACACACACACACACATATATATATATATATATATATATATATATATATACTAGACCAAGTGCAGACCCGTTGGGTCTGCTCCCCCAAGGCAGCCGTTCCCTACCCGTAGCCCCCACGGGAGACGTGGTCCTCCAACTCAAGCGGCTCAGGAATCAGCAGTGCGGCTGTTTTTAAATGGCGTCTTTGAGGCGAGATGCGGGCGCCAGCAGCCGTTATGGTCGCTGGCCAGCAGGAGGCGACAAAATGAGTGAGTGGGGGGAGAAGGATTTTATTAAAAATGTGTACATAAACACGACGAAATTTAATGAGGAGTGGATACTTGGAATGAAAAGTGAAATCTCTACCGAAATGGAAAAAACGTCGGCGTTTCTGGGTCTGACGTTGGCGTAGCAACGAATCAAAGGCTGGCAGCCACAAGTCAGAAATACACACAGCCAGCCAGCCAGCCAGCAGCCACATAGTTTTAATATTATATAGAAGATAGATAGATATAGATATAGTTATAGATATATATATATATATTTATTTTGTGGACAGATTTAAGAAACACCCTTCAAGGTTCATTTAATTTCTAGAACATCGTTAATAATTGTGGAGTCAACCTCCATCGCTTTTCTAAAGCTAGATGATAAGATCAAAAGGTCAAGATAGGAGCAGAAATAGGCCATTCGGCCCATCAAGTCTACTCCGCCATTCAATCATGGCTGATCTATCACTCCCTCCTAACCCCCCATTCTCCTGCCTTCACCCCATAACCTCTGACACCCGCACTAATCAAGAATATATAAAATATAATATAATTGTGAAAGTCAAGTAGCAGGGAATGGCCATCAAGTTTGAAAATGCTCGATGCAACAAAATATATTGACACCTTCATCTTTTCAGGGTACTTTAAAATAACAATATTTGTAGTGAAGACTAGAACGAAGACGTGTTCTTCCCCAGCCCAATGAGCAGATTCTGGTCTATATCCCAAGGACATGTGTTGTCCATGGAAGGTCACGACCATGAACATCCTGCTCCAGGGAGCTGTTAATAATAGCTGACCTTCATTAGGTGGTAATCCAGATAGTATAGAGCATTACTACAAAGACGAACTCCATGGGATATAGTAAATACAGAAGAGATCAGATATTTGCAGCAATTGGACATCTCTCAGTATACACACGTCCAATTTCCCTGGTTCTATGATGTATGCCATACATAGTTTGAGCATAGTTGATCATTCATCTCTAACTAAATATATTCCAAACTACTTAAAGCTGGCTCACAATGGCATGCAACTTGTGCAAATGAGGGATGCTCAAAGCTGGTAATTATCTGTTTTCTGAAATATTACACGTTTTATATAAAGTCCTTGGCCTCTACAATGCAACATTAATGTCAACTACTTTTCCGACAGGCTGGAGATAAGATATTAAAACCGGAGTGTTAACATCAGACAATTAATACCGTACCTCCTCTTTCCCAAGAGTCTTCAGATGGTCCAGGATTTGTCCAATCAGGGTTTCGGCAAGTTTGTTGATTTCAGACAAGAATTTCGGGTCACTCCCATACAGATTATCATTGGAATCCACTGCAAGATAAACGTTTACAGATGAGGATTGTAAAGTGATATTATTTGGTGGTCCTGTCCACTGTGGGCACTGAGCTGTCAACAAGGCAGCAACATTTTACTGGCAGTGCTGCAGTCAGAGAAGCTACAAAACATTCGCAGCATCATTCTCGTACACACTTTGAGCCCATCTTTAGTGGAGATCTACTCTTGGTGACTATTGTGTGACAATATAACCTGCTGATGTGACAGTCACGGGCGAGTGAATCGTTTCAATTTCTCTGAAGTGAAATATGTTAATGAACACTTTGATGAAATGTGATTCATTTTGTTGCGTGGTGGAATGGAATGTGCAGCAACTGATGTGGTTGTAGTTGATTCCAACAATTGAAATAACTTGGCTTTGAGCAGAGCTATAAATAGAATGAATGCACACGACTAGAGTGGAGTCGACAATATCACATTGAAACGAAACGGCATCTGCAGCTGTCCAACAGCCCAGAGCAGTACTCATCCTGACTACACCCTCTCCCTAGGAACCTTCACATGTACAGCTCCGCTATAACATGTAACATGCTTCACGTACAGCTCTGCTATAACATGTAACATGCTTCACATGTATAGCTCCGCTATAACATGTAACATGCTTCACATATATAGCTCTGCTGTAACACTGCTATTGCACAACATGGGGGATGATCACATGTACTTCGTGTTGCGAGATACAGCACGGAAACAGGCCCTTCGGCTCAGAGATTCTGGGCCGACCAGCGATCCCCAGCAGGTTAAGTGCTGATGTAATCACCCCATTCCTGCCTTGTTTTTACTCTTCCATTTGTTTCCCAATGTTGTCACTGCAGAGACATGGGATTGGCCAGTAGACAGTGTCTACATTCTGACAGCAATGTGAATTTTGTACCTTGTCCTGTATCTGTGCCACATCTTTCATCTGGATAATAACCTATTCTCTTCTTCAGTTTGAATGGTTAAAATGAAAAATTCACCCCATTACAAACACCAGTGTTGCCATCAGCTGGAAGTGTGGAAAAGCCACACCATCTCTGGAGGGACAGTCGGCCATTTCTCATTGATACCTTACGCTGCCTCGGCAAGGCCAGCAGCATAATCAAGGACCAGTCTCACCCCGGCCACTCCCTCTTCTCCCCTCTCCCATCAGGCAAAAGGTATAGAAGTGTGAAAACGCACACCTCCAGATTCAGGGACAGTTTCTTCCCAGCTGTTATCAGGCAACTGAACCATCCTACCACAACCAGAGAGCAGTCCTGAACTACTATCTACCTCATTGGTGATCCTCGGACTATCTTTGATCGGACTTTGCTGGCTTTACCTTGCGCTAAACATTATTGCCTTATCCTGTATCTGTACACTGTGAATGGCTCTATTGTAATCATGTATTGTCTTTCCGCTGACTGGTTAGCACGCAACAGAAGCTTTTCACTGTACCTCGGTACACGTGACAGTAAACTGAACTGGACTAACGTGGCCATTTCTGAACGCCCCACACACCTGGGTGATTCCTTTACCGCAGTCACAGTGCTTAGCTTCTGACCATGGGATGTACAGCACTCGTTCTGTTGCTGCTACCAAGCCTAGATACTCGTACCTTTGTCCACGTGGTAGAGGTACGTTTCCTGACTTGCCGCAGCCAGTAAATGCAAAACGTTTATGTAGATCCGTACTTTTGTATCAGTTTGGTCTTCCCAAATGTAATCCTGGATGATGTTTAAAAGGCCTCGCACTAAGTAAAGAACACCTTGTTCTGGATGATCCTATTGAAGAGGTGTAGAGGAGAGAGCAGGTTAATAGCAACAAAGTTCTTCAGCCCATCATCTGAAGGAGGCTTCTACTGGGCCATGTAATTGCAAGCTGTTTGTGGAACTGATTCATATTAATTGAAAGGTTTAAAAAAAAAAAACAGGATTGGAATCTATACTTTAAAACTTGAATTACAAAGATCAATCTTGGTCAAGCTATCCACTGTCCTCCAGTACAATTTCACGTCGACATCGCACCTGATTGTGGTCACCTGGTACAAAGGTGCAAGGACAAGGATGCTGTTCGATCGTTTGACGGGACAACTATTTCATTTATGTAGCATCTTGAACAAAGCTACGTTTCTCAAGTTTTTTAAAGGAACAATATCCAGCAAATGTGAGAGCAAGGCACCTGAGGCAGGCTCGCCTTAGAGATGAGTTTACAAGAGTTTACAGTGAGTGTGAGGGCAGGTTAAATGTGGGATCCTGAAGCTTAAGGTCTGGGCAGACAACCAGTGTGGTCGGAGAAGAAGTTAACTTTAGAGATGATCTACACAGGACTGGAGGCGTGTTGATACTCAGTGTGGGAGGAGATGGCTGGTATAGGGAGGGTACATGGAAGCATTTGAGATCACAGTGACAAGAAACAGTTTCTTATTGTCAGACTTTATTGAGAGCATTCAGGGGGTCCAAATACACCCTCATCCCCTCCCCTCCCTCCTCCTCATCTGCTGGCCCCTCCTCCTACTCCACTCCCATCCCCCTCATCCCCTCTCTGCCCGCCTCCCCCTTCCCTCCACGTCCCTCACCTCACCGCTACACCCCACTCTCCTCATTAGCGACCCCCTAACCCAATGGAACAGTTCTGGAGTGTGAGGGAGGTTGGGAAATGCAGCCAGTGTTTCTGGAGCCTGTGTGGACTTTCCGAAACAGACCATCATATTCTGCTGATTGATTGGGCTTTACATCCCTCTGCCCATTCGTCACCTTACGGCAACTGCTGGTCTGTGGCACACAACCAGCCCCTGCCACAGGTGTCTACATCCAGTGATTAAACATACTTACAGGCACAATCAACAGTGTGGAAAAGAAGTTACTGAGGAACTCAAGGAGATATCCTTCTGAACTTTTCATCTTGCCATCAATGTTTATCATCTTTGGAACTTCTGCTACGAGGCTGATTGCAGCTTTAAAGAAGGCATCAGCTATTAAAGAAAAAGGGCAATCAATTAATTAATACGTTCCCCGCAAAGTAAATTATTATCTCTCCCTACATGATTCCTTTCACTTATCGCCAACATCCTACCGTATGCTGGTATATTAATGTTAAAGCCGGTTGTAACGTGGTCTGTTCATGTTGCAGTTATGTTCTCATCACCACAAAAACATTGCCACTTGTCACAAACACTCCATCAAAGATCCTATAGCGAGCAAGATAGATCAATCGATGAAAAAGACGTAGTACAGTCTTGGGCAGATTCATGGGTAATTTTCGGCCCCATTTCGGTAACCGGCTTCCGTCTCGGCACCAAAGATCCCGTAGCGGAGCAAAGATGCTAGTGCGGAGACGGAAACATCCTCGTAAAAATAAAAGTTCTTTGGTAAAAATCTTCTCCTCATTTTCAGAATTATAATTTATTAACACAAACTATTCCCCCACAACGTTGATTACACTGCGAGTCGGGTCGGGTCGGGTTATTGAAATGGATGAAAAAAAGGCCCACGTTCCGCTCCGTTGCGTACTACACGTCAGCCCATTGCATTTAGCAGGAGTGGTCTATCTTGCTCCGCTATAGGATCTTTGCTTTCCATGACAAGAACTGTGGATGCCTTTCATCATCATCACCTTTGTCCGTGCAGGCACCTTGACACTCCCCCTGGTGGCAAAGACCAAGCATTGCCGTGCACCTTAATGATTCATTCTTCCATCAATGGTTTTAATGCAACTCACGTCTCGTTAACGATTGACATTGCAACTTGTTCCATTCGTCACCTACCTCACCATCAACCATTTCTGCAATAATGCGAACCGCAAGGACAGATTACTCTGCAGAAATTACAGGATTCACAAAGAAAGAAAAATCCTTATTTGACCCTGGAGATGAGAGAGTTTGCCCAGGGTCACCGCAACCCTTGCTCACATTCAGTGATGTGCCCTCGATCAGTCAGAAATGCCAGCTCGCACTAAATCCTCAGATACAGAGATCCACGGTGACACTGAGCACAGAGCCACCGACTGGGATATAGCCTGAACTACATGTCTAAAAAGACCAAGACCACAATGCAACGGCAAATGCACTGTATAAAAATGCACTATATAAAATGGCATTGTATAAAATACACTGTATAAAAATGCACTGTATAAAATGCACTGTATAAAATGCACTGTATAAAATGCACTGTATAAAATGCACTGTATAAAATGCACTGTATAAAATGCACTGTATAAAATGCACTGTATAAAAAATAACCGTTTTCTGATCATTATTTTAGACCTACAATGACATCATCAACATTACAAATGCAAATTATTTAATTCAATTAATTTATTTTAGATTAGGTGGTGGACAGGCAGTTGGGACGAGTGTAGCTAGGACATGTTGGGCTGAAGGGCCTGTTTCCACCCTGTAAAGACTCTATGGCCTTATTTCAATACATACTCCTCTCTTGGTGAAACGATGATGGACAACAAAGATTTTTGGAGTAGAAGCCTTGAACATACCCAGTGCAGACTGGATGAGTGTGTCCCAGTGCCGTTAGGTAGTGCACCAGGTGACCCAACCTGACAGGGTTATCCAATGCACACATCTATACGCAACAACAAAACATTATTCTACAATTAATCAAAAAATCAAATGTTGAACAATAATTAAGAGATGTTGGTGCAGTGAATATTAATGTTGACCCAAGATAATAATGTGAATGCTAGATCTGTACAAAGAAGGATGCTTGTATTTACAGCTGTCCATCTTTAGACATGACCAGCCATAAATACAAACATCACCATAGCAACAACTCACGTTAAGGGCGATCAGGAAGCAGAAGTTTACTGATTGTACCATGGAACCTACTGCAGTATAATATTTCAGGCTGGCTCGTTAATCCTGTGAGCATTCAGCATTTGGCTAATTCATTACATCCTTTTGTAAATCTGCCACTATTTGCTTAATCAGTGAAATGTTTAATCCTTGTTCAGTCAACAGCACGTGGGTGTAACTAGCAGCGTTCCCCGTCACAGTGTCGTCAGGTAGAGCGCACCAGGACAATGACACACCAGTGGTGTATACCCCGACACAGTGCCACCAGGACAATGACACACCAGTGGTGTATACCCCGACACAGTGCCACCAGGACAATGACACACCAGTGGTACATACCCCGACACAGTGCCACCAGGACAATGACACAACAGTGGTGTATACCCCGACACAGTGCCACCAGGACAATGACACACCAGTGGTGTATACCCTGTCACAGTGCCACCAGGACAATGACACACCAGTGGTGTATACTGAGTCACAGTGCCACCAGGACAATGACACAACAGTGGTGTATACCCCGACACAGTGCCACCAGGACAATGACACACCAGTGGTACATACCCCGACACAGTGCCACCAGGACAATGACACAACAGTGGTGTATACCCCAACACAGTGCCACCAGGACAATGACACACCAGTGGTGTATACCCCGACACAGTGCCACCAGGACAATGACACACCAGTGGTACATACCCCGACACAATGCCACCAGGACAATGACACACCAGTGGTACATACCCTGTCACAGTGCCACCAGGACAATGACACACCAGTGGTGTATACCCCAACACAGTGCCACCAGGACAATGACACACCAGTGGTACATACCCCGACACAGTGCCACCAGGACAATGACACACCAGTGGTACATACCCCGACACAATGCCACCAGGACAATGACACACCAGTGGTACATACCCTGTCACAGTGCCACCAGGACAATGACACAACAGTGGTGTATACCCCGACACAGTGCCACCAGGACAATGACACACCAGTGGTACATACCCCGACACAGTGCCACCAGGACAATGACACACCAGTGGTACATACCCCAACACAGTGCCACCAGGACAATTTGCAAACTGATGCACCAGTTGAAGAGAAGCTGCGGTTTAGCCTAGGGGACATTGTCCTTGCTCTGGGCAGTGGAGGTTATGGATTGGAGATGCAGGTGCAGATTGTACAGCATGCTGAGGTGTGCAGACTAAAGACATGAGATGGTGGATGGATGTCTTCACAACGGATGGATGGTTTTACCGAGTGTAGGTCTCAACTCACCAAGCTGAGTGGGAAGTTTATCATTATTGCCTGGCTGGTGGCGTGTAGAAGGTAGATAGGCTTTGGAAGTGAGGAGGGACAGTTCTACACAGCGCCCTATTCTCTCAGGTGTTGCTACAGCCCCTGATAAGATGATGGTTTTCACATTGATTTATTCACAACCTGCCTTTCGGCCAGCCTGAGACTCTTCAGGATCTGGACATTCCAGCTTGGTACAATTCTTCACACTCACTGGTGGGTTTGGAGATCCCTCACTCACCTCTGAAGGAGAGAGTAGAATAACCATCTAAATCTGGGCGTGCCATTGCCGGAGCAACCTTCATCAGGGAGATGTTCAGTAACATTTTGTTTTCACATAACTATCTTGCCAAAAAAAATCACGGCTTCAACTCTTTTTTTGTAACTTTTTATGACCTGCTGAATTTTGGCTTCAGAGGGAGGCCCACTGTAGACATCTTGTGAATGTAATGGGGAAAGTAATGTGTTTAAAACTAAATGGCTTCAACTATCGGGCACACCCATTCCCCTCCCTCTCATCAACACCATAAACATGGAAGGTTCACAAATCCCCGTTCCCATGCCAAAAATAACTCTTTGCCAATGAGTCCAGGAGAACACAACAGTGGTGTATACCCCGACACAGTGCCACCAGAACAATGACACAACAGTGCTGTATACCCCGACACAGTGCCACCTGGACAATGACACAACAGTGCTGTATACCCCGACACAGTGCCACCTGGACAATGACACAACAGTGGTACATACCCCAACACAGTCCAGGGGAAAGCCTGGTTTACATTT
Organism: Amblyraja radiata; assembly: GCF_010909765.2. Taxonomy (NCBI): domain Eukaryota; kingdom Metazoa; phylum Chordata; class Chondrichthyes; order Rajiformes; family Rajidae; genus Amblyraja; species Amblyraja radiata. The sequence continues at coordinate 43,081,264 of NC_045977.1, forward strand.
TGAGGAAGTGAAGCAATGAGGATATTGTGTGGTCAGGTTAATGGGGTTGAGGTGAAGATCGGCCATGACCTGATTAAGTGGAGCAGGAACCCAAGGGGGTGAATAGGTTCCTCATCTTCCCATCTCCTTACAAGTGAACAAACGAGGCTGGAGAATCTAGTGTGTGTTTGTGCTGGAAACAGGGTGTGGGCAGAAGACACATTGCAGCCTGGCCATGATCCCACCCCTGGCCTCATGTCCCAACAGAATCACACAGTAACACTCACACAGATGAGGAAAGGGTAGTTGGCCTTGATGTGAGAGTGACTTCATCACCCTTGGGGTCTCAGCAAGGTCCACCTCCTGCTTCCGTGGCACCACAACAACATCTCCAATAGGAACATTGTGAGATGGCGTTATAGGACTGTTCATTCAGTGCAGTTTATACTCATTGTTCATTAATGCTGGCTCAAGCTCACAATGTCAATCCTTTAAAGTCTGTGTCACTTTTAAATGGATACATAAAGGGAAAATAAGGACAAGAGCTTGCTTTTATTTGAAAGTTTTTCAATGACTAGGTGTGGGGATCTTTATCCTGCTAAAGACTAGGGGGCTGGGGCACACTTTCAGAATAAGTGAAGGTCATTTAGATTGAGGTGAAGAGAAATGTCTTCCCTCAGGGGAGAGTTGTCATAAGGGTTCATTCCCTCCGTTATAAGGGTTCCCTCCATTGTAAGGGTGTAAGGGTTTCCTGAATTGTCAGAGGGCAGCTGAGCCTGGAGGGCTAAGGTCCAAGCCTGGAGGGCTAAGGTCCAAGCAGGGAGAGGTAAGGTCCAAGCATGGAGGGCTAAGGTCCAAGCCTGGAGGGCTAAGGTCCAAGCATGGAGGGGTAAGGTCCAAGCATGGAGGACTAAGGTCCAAGCATGGAGGGGTAAGGTCCAAGCATGGAGGACTAAGGTCCAAGCATGGAGGGGTAAGGTCCAAGCATGGAGGACTAAGGTCCAAGCATGGAGGGGTAAGGTCCAAGCATGGAGGGCTAAGGTCCAAGCATGGAGGACTAAGGTCCAAGCATGGAGGGCTAAGGTCCAAGCATGGAGGACTAAGGTCCAAGCATGGAGGGCTAAGGTCCAAGCATGGAGGACTAAGGTCCAAGCATGGAGGGGTAAGGTCCAAGCATGGAGGACTAAGGTCCAAGCATGGAGGGCTAAGGTCCAAGCATGGAGGACTAAGGTCCAAGCATGGAGGGCTAAGGTCCAAGCATGGAGGGCTAAGGTCCAAGCATGGAGGACTAAGGTCCAAGCATGGAGGGGTAAGGTCCAAGCATGGAGGGGTAAGGTCCAAGCCTGGAGGGGTAAGGTCCAAGCATGGAGGACTAAGGTCCAAGCATGGAGGACTAAGGTCCAAGCATGGAGGGGTAAGGTCCAAGCATGGAGGGGTAAGGTCCAAGCATGGAGGGGTAAGGTCCAAGCCTGGAGGGGTAAGGTCCAAGCATGGAGGACTAAGGTCCAAGCATGGAGGACTAAGGTCCAAGCATGGAGGGGTAAGGTCCAAGCATGGAGGGCTAAGGTCCAAGCATGGAGGGGTAAGGTCCAAGCATGGAGGGCTTACGTCCAAGCATGGAGGGGTAAGGTCCAAGCATGGAGGGGTAAGGTCCAAGCAATACCGCTGCAATGATGTGAAATATGACAGCACTCTAAAACATATGTTGCACAATCGGTCATTAATGGCTGACATAGATATGCTCACTGAAGCAGCATTTTAGGTTGTTACAAAGTAGGACTGTTAATTTCCCACATGGCTTGTTCTGAATTCTAGCTAAACTATTAAAAGGAGAAAAAAATAACTAAAAGGCAAAGGGTCAATCCTTGCCATTTTCCAGCATCTTTTAATAGATTAATTTTAGTTGGCACAAGTAAATAAACACCTCAAATTAAACTTAATTTGCAAGGTGAAAGTGAGTCTGTTCTGATTTATTTCACAATTTAATTGCAATGCTGCATCACCTACTGACAATCTTACTACTAAATGATGGTGACTCAACTGGAAACAATGTTTTCCTCCATTGAGTAGAGTATGATGGGGGAGAGGACTATGCCAACACAAACAAACCGCCCTTCAATATTGCTGATCTTTTCTGGCACGGTTTTTGAAAAGCAGAAGAGAAACTGAAGCATATTTCTCATTGTGTTATTGACTGTCAACGTGCCCATCTCCAGCTCCATGTTCCTCTTCGGGATATCTGCCAATGTATCTGCACAACCTACAATTTCCCTTGCATCTTCAATTGCAATCTTTATCCTTTAGTTTGAAGCCTCAGCTGTCAATGACCTCATGCCATTTCTGCCATATCACTGAAGTAATCTTGTGAGGACACAAATAACTTCTGCCGACTCCGTTAGTGGTGTTGCTCACCTTTATCACCCTTCATCAATGCCCTTACTTTGACTGGCCGTCCCTAACTCCAAACCTCAGCTTTCCCAAACTACGCTGCCTATATCTTATACCAAGACTTATTTTCCATCGCCCTTGCCTTTGCAGTCCTACATTTGACTCAAACATGACAGAAACAGGCCCTTCATCCACGGGTTTACCTCCTCTGGCATCTTGTTCTTTATATATCCACTACCCTGTGTGAAAAAAATGCCACTCAGGATCCTACATCTTGCCCCTCCCACCTCTAACATCCTCCAGATTCCTCAACTATGCCCCAACTACTCCCTTCATGGTTTTGTACGCCTCTTTAAGATCCCCCCCTCTGCCTCCTGCACTCCAAAAAATAAAATCTGGCCTTCCTTTCTTTAAATCCTTTTTTTTTTTACCAAGCCCCCAACTTCTAGCCATATATCCTCCAATAGACATGAAAAGCTCAGAGCTTTGCATTACTGAAGAAACTAAATAAATGTAGAATCTTGTTACTGTTAAACAGAAAGGACATCAATATAGTCCAGCCTTGTCGGTACAACAGGGAAATTAGTTATTACACCAGATTTCAGGAATAAACTCATGGAGAGATTAAACAGCCAGCAACAAACTAATCATGTAATATATATAAGCAGCTTGTTCTGGCTCCAAATTACATCGACACCTTTAGTGTTGACAACTGCCTTTGTGTTGAATCCAAATTAATCCAGTTCATGCAAAGACACTTTATAGATTACAAACCATGTATTCAAAGGTTTTGAATTACATACCAACACAAATTAATGGTCCAATAAATGTCCAGGTTATCAAGTACTTAATTACACCATAATCAACTTGCAGCTTTTGTAAAACAGTGTTGAGACTCTAAATATTCTCACAATAGTAACAGGTGAATACAGGTGCATTTACACAAAATAATAGACTGATCAGATTATATCTTTTAAAATGCTTTGGTGAATATGTAGAAACTAGGTACAATACTATTTAGTTCACTGCTTGGTCAATGCCCTATCATTTTACCATGAATGAATGAATAAGTTTATTGGCCACGTATTCACATACAAGGAATTTGCCTTGGTGCTCCGCCCGCAAGTGGCAAAATGACACAATTTCCCTCTCAACCCCATTCTCCTTGTAACCTTTGATGCCCTTCCTAATCAAGAACCTATCAATCTCCACTTGAAATACACCCAAGGTCTTGGCCTCCACAGCCGTCTGTGGCAATGAATTCCAGATTCACCACCTTCTGAATACAGATATTCCTCCTCATCCCCTTTCTAAAGGTGTGTCCTTTAATTATGAGGCTGTGCTCTCTTTATCATTATTTTGTGCTCCTCATATTTCTATTTGCCGTTTTCAACCCGACAAAACCCTAAGATACTACCAAAGAACACGTACAATAAATTAGATCAGAGAAAGATAATAAAATTGAACATATACTCTTTTCATCGACAGCATAAATTTAGGTATTATCACCACCTGCCCAGAAAGTACCGAATCTTCCAGAGTTAAATTAATGATTATTTAATCATTCATAAGAGTCAACATAGATAATATCTGATAACCCTTGACGTGCTGGTCCATATTCAGCTGGCTTTGTGATATGGGACTAAGACAGAGAGAAGGATGTGCTACCCACTGATTTAGATTTACCATGGCATAATGTTTTACAGCCACCTACAGTAACAGCAGAGGATTTCATCCAGTCAGACTGGGTATACATTCAACTGGTAATCACAAGATGCCAGCAACCATGCGTGAGTTATCTTCAATTGCTTTAAGTGCAGATGCACACAATCAGTCTGCTTCCACCAGATGATTTTGTACATACATTTCAGCAGAAGAGAGTCTATTCAAATATGATGGACTAAATGGCTTTATGCTTATTTAACTAACTGATGTTAAGGTCAGGAGAACTACAATGTAGAAGGAAAATAATATTTGTCAATTTTAGGTACATAAAGGGGAGCTTTAAAATTATGTTCATTTATTTAGATCACATTGACCTGAAAAATGGCGGTCACAGTTTAAGAACATTAACACATTGAAAAAGGTAAAATGAAATAAAACAGTAGAAAGGAAATTATCTAATATGGTATCAGGGATGCGGGACTTTAAATTTGTGCAGAGAACACAGAATGTGAGACTATTCTTCTCAAAGAGAAGATTTCAAACATAAGTTTATCAACTATGTCACTGAGAATGGGTATCATAGAAACATAGAAACATAGAAATTAGGTGCAGGAGTACGCCATTCGGCCCTTCGAGCCTGCACCGCCATTCAATATGATCATGGCTGATCATCCAACTCAGTATCCCGTACCTGCCTTCTCTCCATACCCTCTGATCCCCTTAGCCACAAGGACCACATCTAACTCCCTCTTAAATATAGCCAATGAACTGGCCTCGACTACCCTCTGTGGCAGAGAGTTCCAGAGATTCACCACTCTCTGTGTGAAAAAAGTTATTCTCAATTCGGTTTTAAAGGATTTCCCCCTTATCCTTAAGCTGTGACCCCTTGTCCTGGACTTCCCCAACATCGGGAGCAATCTTCCTGCATCTAGCCTGTCCAACCCCTTAAGAATTTTGTAAGTTTCTATAAGATCCCCTCTCAATCTCCTAAATTCTAGAGAGTATAAACCAAGTCTATCCAGTCTTTCTTCATAAGACAGTCCTAACATCCCAGGAATCAGTCTGGTGAACCTTCTCTGCACTCCCTCTATGGCAATAATGTCCTTCCTCAGATTTGGAGACCAAAACTGTACGCAATACTCCAGGTGTGGTCTCACCAAGACCCTGTACAACTGCAGTAGAACCTCCCTGCTCCTATACTCAAATCCTTTTGCTATGAAAGCTAACATACCATTCGCTTTCTTCACTGCCTGCTGCACCTGCATGCCTACTTTCAATGACTGGTGTACCATGACACCCAGGTCTCGCTGCATCTCCCCTTTTCCTAGTCGGCCACCATTTAGATAATAGTCTGCTTTCCTGTTTTTGCCACCAAAATGGATAACCTCACATTTATCCACATTATACTGCATCATGCCAAACATTTGCCCACTCACCCAGCCTATCCAAGTCACCTTGCAGTCTCCTAGCATCCTCCTCACAGCTAACCCTGCCCCCCAGCTTAGTGTCATCCGCAAACTTGGAGATATTGCCTTCAATTCCCTCATCCAGATCATTAATATATATTGTAAATAGCTGGGGTCCCAGCACTGAGCCTTGCGGTACCCCACTAGTCACTGCCTGCCATTGTGAAAAGGACCCTTTTACTCCTACTCTTTGCTTCCTGTTTGCCAGCCAGTTCTCTATCCACATCAATACTGAACCCCCAATGCCGTGTGCTTTAAGTTTGTATACTAATCTCTTATGTGGGACCTTGTCGAAAGCCTTCTGGAAGTCCAGATACACCACATCCACTGGTTCTCCCCTATCCACGCTACTAGTTACATCCTCGAAGAATTCTATAAGATTCGTCAGACATGATTTACCTTTTGTAAATCCATGCTGACTTTGTCCAATGATTTCACCACTTTCCAAATGTGCTGCTATCCCATCTTTAATAACTGACTCTAGCAGTTTCCCCACTACCGATGTTAGACTAACTGGTCTGTAATTCCCCGTTTTCTCTCTCCCTATCAGGGATTATGGGGAGAAGGCAGGAGAATGGGGTTGAGAGGGGAAAGATAGATCAACCATGATTGAATGCTGGACAAGACTTGATGGGCAGAATGGCCTTATTCTATTCCTTGAAGTTATGAAACTTAGGAAATGAATTGAATTTACAGGAAAGTCAGTGACCAGGAAGGACAGATGGAATGTTATCAGCAATAGGATGTTTTGCGTTGTGTATCGCAGCCATTTATGATGGTTAAATAAGTGACTATATCTGTGGAAAGGGAATCAGTGCAGGCTTATGAAGAGCAGGAGAGTGGAATATTGAGAGCACAGGTGGGACGTACTGAAAGGCCATTGGGGTCTCAGTGATATCTTGCATGTGCAATTTCCAAAGGAAGGCAAAACAATATGTTATCTGTAAAACAGAAAGCAAACAAGGCTCGTCTGTTCCAACAGCATATCTGCAAACACGGGAGAAACATCGCAATGAGGCAGTTTGTGGTCGCGAGATGGTTGGATTGAGATGCTCAGATGTTTAATAACATAAAGGATGTTACTCTCACCTTCAAATGTAAAATCTAAACTGCAGTCAGAAAAAGTATCCACCACTGGACTAAATTTAACTTTACTTGGAAAACATCTCATAATTTTCCACAGATACAAAGGAATCTTTCTTCAAATCTAACTATTTCAATTCATGAACCAAATTCTAATATATTCTTAAATTGAATTTCCCTTTTGAATTATTGTTCTTTGTGACAAACATGTAATTGGCAAGATGTCATCACAACTCTGGGGTGGGAGATTTCAACCTACACATGGTCCGCCCTGTTTCAACGAATGCAATCAACCTGGCGTGCACAATCAAATAGGATCAAATAGAACAAGTTGTCCTACAACTTTAAGGGGCTGTCCCACTGTACGAGCTAATTCAAGAGCTCTCCCGACTTTAAAAAACAATCAAACTCGTGGTAAGCACGTAGAATGTACATAGCGGGTACGTCGAAGCTCGGGGACGTCTCTTAGTGGCTCGTAACGCTAACGGCAGGTACTTGGCAAACGGGAAATGGGTAAGTTTGAGAAGACTCGTGAAGATTTTTCAACATGTTGAAAAATGTCCACGAGAGCCCCGAGTACCTACGAGCGGCTATTACCGTAATTCTCCGAGTTTGAATCAGGGGAAACTCGGGAGAACTCTTGAATTAGCTCGCACAGTGGGACACCTCCATTAGGCTGTGCACGCCACATGCAAAAAGAAGATGACAACTCTACCTTGAAAGCATACAAGACAAGTTTAAAGTGTACTTGATAGTGTTCTGTATTAAATTATTCCATTATTTGTGCAACCATATACGTTTATAATATCAGGAATCTACAATAAATGTAGGAGGCAACTTTAGGAATGCAACTTCTGTGCCATAGAATGTAAATGTATAACACACGAGTAACTACTCCACTCATTGTCCAGGTTATTGTCGATGGTCTCAACATTGCCGTGATGTACACTAGAACAACAAAACAAAACCAAGCCACTCAGATGGACACAAATAATCCAGACCCCATGGACTGCATTTTGGACAGTGTTGTGAACAATAGAGTAGAACAATGAGCTACGAGGCTCAGCCCTACATCAGCAGTTCCACATTCAGCTGTAAATGAGCTGACATCTACACAGCACACGGCAGCTGGGCTGAAAGTACAAACATGACTCACATTTTAACCCACATAACACACCAGACAAGTCAGTTTAACATCTGCATTTTCAGTCGGTGGAAGGGACTGATCATCTGATCAGATTCTGATCTATGTTAAAATGTACTTCTCCGTCGGAAACCATCACCACTGTATTTTCAACAATTTAATAATAATAATAATAATTAAAGATTCAGCCTTTTGTGTTGAGGCTTCAACCTGCCATTCCAACCACAAAGCCAGCCTGAAATGGATTGTGTAGACACTGCACTTAAGTATAAAAGACCCACCAGATACAGTGAAAGACTTCCAGACTGCTCTCTGTACCAGAGTTAAACAATGTTCTTCATAAACTAACAGTGACAGATACTTCCACCATACAATACACTGTGCATCATTTACTGGAGTGCTCTGCTGGAGACCCAGACAATGGATGTGGAGATACACATCTGAATCCTGCAGCACTCAGACAGATTTATGCTCAAATAATTAAACACATCTGGAATACAAGTTATGATCAGTAGTGGTGATCACAAAACTGTCAGATTTTTGTAAATACTCTTCTGGTTTAGTCTGGATTAGTCTGGAAAGAGGCTCTTCGGCCTAACTCATCCATGCTGCCCAAGATACCCCAACAACAATAGTCCCACCTGCCCACATTTAGCCGATATCCCTCTAACAGACGGCGAAGCGTACGAAAACACCGCCGGGGACGCAGAGGTGGGTTAAAGGCCAGGTTAGAACTAGCCCCACACAGGGTAGCGATTCCTAGCCTTTTCCTCGCCAACGTGCGCTCACTGGCAAACAAAATGGACGAACTCCGGCTAAGGATCACCTCCCACAACTGGATCAAGGACTGCAACATCCTGATCTTCACGGAAACTTGGCTCAACACTGACGTTCCTGACAGCGCCATCCAGCTATCGGGGCGTCATTTACTCCGAGCGGACAGGACATCAGACTCCGGTAAGACCAGAGGTGGGGGTCTGTGCATTTATGTAAATAAAGCATGGTGCACGGACTCCACCATCATCGAGAATCACTGCTCAGCTAACCTTGAGTTCCTCTTGGTTAGATGCAGACTGTTCTATCTGCCCAGAGAGTTCACCTCCACTGTTGTGACTGCAGCCTATATCCCTCCTGATGCTAATGCCAACCTTGCAATGAAAGAGCTGCATACTGCCATTAGCAATCAACAGACGCACAACCCCGAGGCAGCCTTCATTGTTGCGGGTGACTTCAATCACTCTAACTTGAAGACTGTACTCCCCAAATTCCACCAACATGTCTCCTTCCCCACTAGAGTAGACAAGACACTGGACAAAGTATACACCAACATGGCAGAAGCTTACAAAGCCATCCCCCTCCCCACCTTGGTCAGTCTGATCACGTCTCATTGTTCCTGCTCCCTAAGTACTCCCCACTCATCAGGCGGGTTAAACCAACTGTGAGGACAGTTAAAGTCTGGTCAGAGTAAGCGGACTTCACACTTCAGCAGTGTTTTGGAAACACTGACTGGAAGGCGTTTGCAGCCCAGGCCACCCTTGACTCCCACACGGACATTGATTCCTACACATCCTCTGTTCTGGACTTTATAAACTCCACCATCAATAGTGTCACCTCCCTCAAACAGGTGACAATATTCCCGAATCAGAAGTCATGGATGAACAGCGAGGTCAGGCTACTGCTGAAAGCACGGGACACCGCTTTCAGGTCAGGCGATGCTCGAGCCTACAGTTCATCCAGGGCTAACCTGAAGAGGGGCATCAAGAAGGCCAAGCACTGCCATAAGCTCAGGATTGAGGAGCACTTCAACAACAACTCCGACCCCCGACGCATGTGGCAAGGCATCCAGGCCATCACGGACTACAGACCCACCAACACCACCCCCACATCCAGCGACGCCTCCTTCCTTGAGGAGCTTAATCACTTCTATGGCCGCTTCGACAGGGACAATCTAGAGACAGCCATCAAGGCTGTGCTACCTGCCGATCACCAACCCCTCACACTCACCCCCTACGACATATACGTGGCACTGAGTAGGACTAATGCACGTAAAGCTGCTGGCCCTGACGGCATCCCCGGGCGCGTGCTCAGGGCCTGTGCTGCGCAGCTGACAGACGTCTGGACTGACATCTTCAACCTGTCACTTGCCCAAGCAGTTGTCCCCACATGCCTTAAAACCACCTCCATCATGCCAGTGCCAAAACACTCCACTGCGGCAAGCCTCAACGACTTCCGCCCAGTTGCACTTACCCCCATCATCACCAAGTGCTTCGAGAGGCTGGTCCTGGCACACCTCAAAAGCTGCCTACCCCCCACACTGGATCCCTATCAGTTTGCCTACCGCAAGAACAGGAGTACGGAGGATGCCATCTCAACGGCACTTCACTCCGCCCTCTCCCACCTCGACAACAGAGACACTTACGTAAGAATGCTGTTCATCGATTACAGCTCAGCATTCAACACCATTATACCATCAAAACTGATCACCAAACTCGGTAACCTGGGCATCGACCCCATCCTCTGCAACTGGATACTGGACTTTCTAACCAACAGACCCCAGTCTGTTAGGTTAGAGAAGCACACCTCTTCAACCCTCACCCTGAACACCGGCGTTCCACAGGGCTGTGTGCTGAGCCCCCTCCTCTACTCCCTCTTCACCTATGACTGCACACCTGTACATCATACTAACACCATCATCAAGTATGCAGATGATACAACGGTGATTGGTCTCATCAGCAACAACGATGAGTCGGCCTACAGGGAGGAGGTCCTGCACTTAGCAGCATGGTGCGCTGACAACAACCTGGCCCTTAACTCCAAGAAGACCAAGGAGCTCATTGTAGACTTCAGGAAGTCCAGGGGCGGCACGCACACCCCCATCCACATTAACGGGACGGAGGTGGAACGTGTTTCTAGCTTCAGGTTCCTGGGAGTCAACATCTCCGATGACCTATCTTGGACCCACAATACCTCAACTCTGATCAAGAAGGCTCACCAGCGTCTCTTCTTCCTGAGGAGACTGAAGAAGGTCCATCTGTCTCCTCAGATCCTGGTGAACTTCTACCGCTGCACCATCGAGAGCATCCTTACCAACTGCATCACAGTATGGTATGGCAACTGCTCTGTCTCCGACCGGAAGGCATTGCAGAGGGTGGTGAAAATTGCCCAACGCATCACCGGTTCCTCGCTCCCCTCCATTGAGTCTGTCCAAAGCAAGCGTTGTCTGCGGAGGGCGCTCAGCATCGCCAAGGACTGCTCTCACCCCAACCATGGACTGTTTACCCTCCTACCATCCGGGAGGCGCTACAGGTCTCTCCGTTGCCGAACCAGCAGGTCCAGGAACAGCTTCTTCCCGGCAGCTGTCACTCTACTCAACAACGTACCTCGGTGACTGCCAATCACCCCCCCCCCCCCCCCCCCGGACACTTATTATTATTTATTCAAATCATTTGTTATGTCGCTCTTCCAGGGAGATGCTAAATGCATTTCATTGTCTCTGTACTGTACACTGACAATGACAATTAAAATTGAATCTGAATCTGAATCTAAATCTTTCCTACCCATGTACTTGACCAAGTATTTGAAGAATGGCCTCGACCCGAAACGTCACCTATTCCTTCGCTCCAGATGCTGCCTCACCCGCTGAGTTTCTCCAGCATTTTTGTCTCCCTCCTATCTTTTAAATGCTGTTATTGTACCTGCCTCAATTACCTCCTCTGGCAGCTCGTTCCATGCACCAACCAGGCTCTGTGTGAAAAAGTTGTCCCTCAGGTTCTTATCTTTCCCCTCTCACCTATAACCTATGTCCTCTGGTTCTTGATTCCCCTCCTCTGGGAAAAAGACTGCATTCATCCTGTCTGTTTCCCTTCTGATATTTGTATATCTCAGACCCTCGAGTCCTGGCAACATCCTCAAACCTCCTCTGCACTTGTTCCAGCTTAATAACACCCTTCCTGTAACAGAGTGACCAGACCCCAAATGAGGCTTCTGAAAATGCCTTATACAGAGTGACCAGACCCCAAATGAGGCCTCACCAACGCCTTGTACAACTAACATAATGTTCCTGCTCTTATACTCAACGCCCTGACTACTGAAGGGCAGGTGCTCAAAGTGCACGTATCCTAAACACTAATGACCAGAAACAGTGACTGGAAGTGGCACAGATGACCCGAGCAGACCCCAAGCCACAATCTGTGGTTTCATATTTATCACCATTTGGATGGAAACTGTAAATTTAAGAAAGCTACATTAGTTAAATGAGATATATAGTGTTGTAAGATGACAAAGAGTACAGATGGGAACAATTCAGCTGAGATTCACCACTTGGAGAGCAGCTTTCCCTACTTGAGTCATGCCCATGTAATGAGAGGAAGGAGAGACTGGAATGAGGACAGAACGAGATGACGGCAGTACATTTCTATTCGAAGATCCCAAAGTGCTTTCTTACTCATACATGCTTTCAACTTTGTTTTGGCAGGACTATGATTTTTCCACGTCTAGGTCACTTAATAATGTCTAAATCAAACAGACCCATCAGATATTAGGTACAAATAAAGTACATCATGTCCACCTCCCTTTCTGAGAAATCCTTTAGCAGACAGTAATATTAGTGAAGATCTGTAAACTCATAGGACAGTTGTGAATTCTAATGCTATACACAGAAACGTTTTGTTCCAACATTCCCAAGAACATTATTGAACCCAGCACTGAACAGATTTACAGCTGCATTATAGCTGCTCCCTGTGCTCAACACACAATTCATTCAAGTTTACTCTCCTGGCCAATACAATAAATTGCACATAGAACAAATAGCCAGAAAAGATACAAAGGGGCTGAACAAAAAACACTGCAGAACTCATCTGAAACAGTCGCGGCAAATGGAATAAGTCGACATTTGGATTGAGGCGGACTGCACCCGCTGAGTTTCTCCAGCAATTTTGTCTACCTTCGATTTTCCAGCATCTGCAGTTCCTTCTTGAACATTTGGATTGAGACCCTGCTTCAAGGAGCAGCTTCAACTTCTTTTGTCTGTACAATAGTTTTGCTAATATTTTATAGACCCAAGAATTACAAATAGATTAATTAAAGGACTTAAGGATTATAAATAAATAAATTCACATTAGTATTACTTCAGAAAAAGTGAAACATCTGTGTTTGCACACTTACTATTTGGCTTGAGATTATATCATCAAATATATTAATCAAACAAAAAAAAAACGCAGAAGATTTTTCTTGCAACTAATGAGGCCAAAATACTGTGTAAAATTGCCAGACGGGTGTCAAGGGTTATGGGGAGAAGGCAGGAAAATGGTATTAGCGGGCAGAGATCAGCCATAATTAAATGGTGGAGTAGACTCGATGGACTGAATGGCCTAGTTCTGCTCCTATAACTTGTGAAGGCTGTCCTACAATAGCATTTTCATGTAAATCTATTTTTCTATACGTTTGAACTGTGTTTGAATAAACTTATTTGGTGTTGAATTGTCTATGATTGTTTTAACACTTATTGCAACAGATTCACTGTTAAACAATATCCTTGTACTGTGATTATATGATAACATTCAATTAAAATGCTAGTTCATTTGGAATCCAGTTTTACATCAGCCATTCCTTGCAGGGAAAATGATATTGAAATAAATAACATCTCTGAACAGCACCTAAATGTACACAATTAGCACTGGTTAAATCAATGTTATTATCAATGCATATAGTAGCTTCCTTGCTGATAATCATGAACCTGAATTACTATCACTCATTGGTACAGAGGTAATCCAATGAAGGGTTTCTGGTTGGGATTACTTCAGTGCCGTTAAGATGCAGGATTATAGGCATTCCACTTTCAAACAGTAGAAGTTTTAGCTGCAGTTTATAAAGCTGCAAGGATAGCTCAAGTGTCTGACCCACAAATGCTGAGTACATTAAAAGTAGTTTTGGGCTCAGGAATCACACTTCATGGTGAACCAGCACTGAAAGGAATTCATAAATAGTTACAAAGTCATCCTGAAGATTCCCTCCCACTGCTAAAACTTTACTCGCCCGCCTGAAATCATCTCACTTTGCTGAAGTTCATCAAAACCACCGTAAGGTAAAACAACAATCCCAGAAATGTGTGAGAAGGAACTGCAGATGCTGGTTTAAACCAAAGATAGACACAAAAAGCTGGAGTAACTCAGCGGGACAGGCAGCATCTCTGGAGAGAAGGAATGGGTGGCGTTTCTGGTCGAGACTCTTCTTCAGACTGGTTTTAGACTATTTTCCACAAATACGGGGATTTACCGTTACATTGTGCTGGAGGACACGCCGGGGCCCAGAGATAATGATGTGTTTGCAACACTCACACACACACTCACTCATACACTCACACACACACTCACACACACACTCACTCACACACACTCACACACACACACACACTCACTCACACACACTCACTCACACACTCACACACACACTCACTCACACACACACACTCACACTCACTCACACACACTCACTCACACACACACTCACTCACACACACTCACATAAACACTCACTCACACTCACACACACACACACAGTCACACACTCACACACACACCTGTTTATTCTCCCATCTCACCTTGTGACAGGCACTGGTTGGCCAGAGCAATTTGCCCAGAGTGCAGGTACAGATTGAGTCGTGCGAAGATGTTGGTCAGGGAGGGGATGGTAATGAAACAATATGCAGCACACGCCTGTAGGACAATGAAAGAAAACAGCATAATTGACCAGTGACATGATCATTAGCACCTTCACAATTGCCACTCATTTACATGTATAAAATTCCTAAAAAATATATTTTTTGAGGGGTGGGGGGTGAGAGGGGAGGGGGATGGAGGGGGGGATGGGGGTGAGGAGGTGGGGGGGGGGAGGGAAGGGAAGTATTGACGAGATATTACTTATTCAACGTTGTGCTGTATTACAGTTTGTTTGTGGCCTCACTCTGGCAATGGAGGAGGCCCTGGACAGAAAGGTCAGTGTGGGTATAGGAAGGGGGGGTTAAAGTGGGTCGCATAGACAGATTTGGAATTAATGCAGACAAATGGGATTAGTATGTGTGGGCATGATGGCCAGCATAGACACAGTGGGCCGAAGGGCCTGTTTTTATGCAGAATAGCTATTATTCAAATTACAATTCCATTGAGAGATGTTAGGCTTCTTTAAAATTAAATCAAAGGCAAATGGAAGACGAGGTGTAAATCACAACTTTAGAATTAAATGCATGTGAAGAACATAAAAGTGAAGATAAATGCTTTCTCAGTGCTACTGACTGCTACTCCCTCCAGCCTCTCTATAGGTGTGTTTGTAGGACCTCAAGGTCACCCGGTTACTCTACCAGAGATGGCAGCGATTATTAATTTACCACTGCATCGTGCTTAGTCAGAGAAATAGCTTGAGGCTGCAAAGAGGGAGAGACAAGACTGCACAGCTGCTTGAATACCAAGACAGGAGCCGCAGCATCTCTGCGTTCAGAGCACAAACGTTCGGTTTGCAATACTCCTTGAGGCAGGGAGGAGGAAGGAAGGAAGGAAAGCAGACAATCCCTTCCCCTCAGTAATCACTAATGCACCAGGTTTGATGTTGAGCTTATATCAATCAGGAAAGCAAAATGGCTGTAAGAAATGAACTGAGAACCATTGTTGCTGTTCTCCCCGCACCCCAGAATCACAGCCAGTGGCATTCAGTGGAGACTGTCACTCTGCCAATCCCTTGAGTAATGTGGCTATCACGCAGATGGACAGCTGTAATCGTCATGTCATTTTCAGAGAGACGTGGACAAGAATCGGGCAAATATATGAAGATTATCTCCTAAAACATGTAAATCGCTGAATGTGAGATTTGTATAGACAAAGGGATGTTCCAGTTAACACAACAACCCACATTTGAGAGCAACATTTAAACCATCAATATTCCTGCAAGCAGTAATGACATTTTACACTGACCCTGACAAATGCAGCCGTTTTTCTGGAGTGATTGCCACGCACGACTTTCTTTGTTTCCATCGCTAGTCGGTTCACCCTCTGTACATAATAGACAAGCATTATGTCCACAACACACCTCTATTATTTTCTAGTGTAATTTCAGTAATATCCAGTTGTTTAAAATCTACCAATTCACAATACAGTTTCTCTACACTTAAAACATTGTAAAATTACATCTTTTGTTTAATTTATCTGAAGTATAATTAAAGTTTTTCAATTGGTTCAAATATGAATACATTTGAAATAGAAATTGTTCATGGAATTGAATGTATAATTGCCATAATTTCTGCAGCATTTGGAGGCATTGAATTTCAGTGAATGAAGCTGTGTTTGGTCGGTGTGAATCAGAATAGCTGACCAACAGCACCCCCTGCTGCAGCACATTGAGTGGTGCAAGCACCATGAAACTTGCAGCGAGAATACATCAGCTTCTATCCTGTAACCTGAACTGAGATTGTATCCAAGTGCGGACCCAAGCACAGGTTTTGAAATGCAATGGTGATCACACCGGCTGAGCTAGAGCACAGCTTTGAATGGGATGTTTTTCACTCACATGGATCAGCTGGATAAGAACTGGTTCTAAGTTGCAGAATGTTGCTCTGGCTGCCACATAAAAACTTAGCTGCTGCTCAAAGTCCCGGCCAAAGGAAACCTGCAAAGGAAAAGATGCAGAGTTGTATCTGTTTAAAGATGCCTGCCTGTCTGTGGACTGCTGTGGTCCTTGTACAGGTGGAATGGGTAATTCAGAGGTAGATGTCATTCATAATTAATTATTTGGTAGAATTAATCTGACATACATTTCCTGGGTTATAATAAACCTGTGAATAGGAACGAGGGTAACAAGTTGCGAGGAAGTGTGGCAAAAGGTTTTATGGACATTTGTGGCATACATTGCACGAGACTGTCGAAATAAATACATCTTCAAAATTCAAATTATAGATATTCTTTAAATGTTCCAGATGTCACTGTACATGTGGATTGTAGCAATAATAAAGGTATTTGTCCACATCTTTCTGCAGCCAGATCAATAGCAGATGAACACCTGTGGAGTGTATAGTGAGTGTGAGCAGTAATGACACAAGGTGACGAAAGGGCCTGTCCCACTTAGGCGATTTTTTAGGCGACTAGGCTGTCGCCACATGGTCGCCGGGGTGTCGCCTGAATGGCGCGAGTAGTCTTCTCAGTCGCCCAAAGAGCGTAGTGTTTTTCTGGTCATTGTTGGATTTTGAAATGTCCAAACATTTTCGGCAACAGTTGGCGACTGTGGGCTTGACGCCAATGAGCATAGCTTGACTTCTCCTGACGTAGGTGCTGTCGTGGGTTGTCGCAGGTGGATGTAGGTTGTCGCCAGTGCCGACTTCGGTGAATTCCATTGGTGACTACCTACGTCAACCGGCGACTGAATTGTCTTCAGTTGTCGCCGACAGGGTCGTAGCTTGTCGAGGGTGGACGTAGGTTGTCGTAGGTGTGGTCGTAGATGGACGTCCTAATGGGTCGCCGGTCGTCGGTAGCTTGCCGGAGCTTGACGTCGACTAGACGGTAGGCTGTTGTAGACATTGTCGTAGACATTGTCGTGGGGGGGGGTCCAGTCTCCGGTTTTTCAGCGACCTGCTATGACTATGACAGTCGCCGGCAGTTGCTGAAAAAATGCCTAAGTGCGACAGGCCCATAACAAACATCTTCAATATCCAGCAACACCCACAGCCAGTACATTAACATCAACTACTCACCATTCTGATGAATCCATTTATTAACACCGCAAGGCTCCTTTTCTCATCTTCCAGTGTTAAAGCACTGTGAAAAACAGTGTACACAACACTTAGTCGGAGTAACTAAGCTGGATAAAATAAGCAATATAAATAGTATCACAACAGATTCTCCCGTAAACCAAGATGCTGATTAAAACAAAATTTAAAATTCCCTTGGCACCTGGTCATAAAATTTAGAAAACATTTAATTACTAATAAGCCCTTTAATTGAAAAAGTAATTAAATATTGTAGTTCAGAAATGAAAAGCAAATTGCTAAACTGTGAATGTGCTACACGTGATGGTCATGAAGCAACCCACAGTAAATGACAATTAGAATATCTGCTGGCTCCTTCAAGGCACTGTTGTGAATCTGCATCTGCCCAGCGCAATCTAGTACCAACAATATTGTCTTCTATAATAATTTTATAGATTCATTATTAATCCAAGACTAAACATTTGTTTACCAACTAGCAGGAAGATTCATTACTGTCTGTGCAAAAATATTACATTCTGCTTACGATTAGAACATTTTAAAATGACGATAGTTTAGGGAGGGAATTGTACACAGAACCATCTTACTTGACAGAGTCGTGCATTGTCTTGCAAATGTGCATCAGAGCATTAAGTATGACAGGGTCACGTGTTACTTCTTGCTGTTGCCTAGAATACCAAATAAACAAACACAAATGTGTTTTACATGCTGCACTGTTGGAATAAAAATGCGACTATGTTGGAGATTATTTAACAACATCAGCAGCTCAGGTCACTGGGCCACAAAGGCAAATACTAGCAAGTATGAGGGGAAGATCTTATGTTTTTGACACCAAGAATGATTAAATTAAGGTATTGCTTTGTAGTTCCTGTCCAACAGAGCAATATGATTTGAATTATTTCTTTAAATACCTTAGAGGTTAGAATTTAGAAAGTTGGAGCAGTGTACACAAGTCCACAAGTTATAGGAATAGAATTAGGCCATTCATCCCATCGAGTCTACTCCGCCATTCAATCATGGCTGATCTCAGCCTCCTAATCCATTTTCCTGCCTTTTCACCATAACCCTTGACACCCATTCTAATCAATAATTTGTCTATCTCTGCCTTAAAAATACCCACTGACTTGGCCTCCACAGCTCTCTGTGGCCATGAGTTCCACAGATTAGCTACCCTCTGACTAAACAGTTCTTCATGTTCCAATTACTGTATACAGGCAGATTTTCAGCAAAGTGCAATCTGCAACTGGTCTTCCCAATGTAGAGAGCGATGACTATAACACAAGTAATTGAATGAGTTTAGTCTGGAAACATCATCTACAGTGTAGGACAGTAGGATGTGTGATGGGGAAAGTTCAGACATCACATTGCCTGCATTTGCACAAAGTTGAAAGAAGATACACCAACACCTCTACTTCCTTAGAAGACAAAAGAAATTCAGTTTCTCTAAAACGTCTACAGATTCAGCATCGAAAGCATATGCTTGGTTGCATCACAGCTTGGTTTGGCAACAGCTCTGCCCAAGACCGCAAGAAATTGCAGAGATTTGTAGATGTAGCCCAGTCCATCACACAGACCAGACTTCACATCATTGAGTCTATCTTCACTTCATACTGCCTGGGAAAGGTAGCCAACATAATCACAGAATTAATTATCCCACCCTGGTCATTCCTTCTTCTCCCCGCTCCTGTTGGGCAAAAGGAACGAAAGCTTGACAGCGCGCACCGCCAGACTCAGGAACAGCTTCTTCAACTTCTGAACGGTCCTTCCTTCCATAAGCTATGTTACTGTCTGATTCACCTCTATCCCATTGACGATGTTGCTCTGTATCAATGGAACTACAATGCTGAGAACAATATTTGCTGCATTTGGATCTTTCCTTTTGCTGTCATAATAAACCTAAACGTTTGAAGGGTCTGATCTAAATATTGGCAGCATGACTGGGCTGCAGCAAGGAGCATTAAACACAGAGTCCTTTCATAGTCATGCTGTCCATCTCTCAAAGATCATTCTGAATTACACGTGGAATGTTATCATCTAAACTACACTTGTATTTCTACAATTAATGGTTTAAAACTAGGCGCATTGTTTTAAAATATTAAATATAAATAGATTGTATTATTCCTCTTCCTTAGCCAAGGAAGATGAATAATAATAATAATAATAATAATAATACTTTATTGTCATTGTAAATACATACAACAAAATTTCAGGCGCACTGCCCCAGCGGAGCTCCAACGTATCAGATAAATAATAATGAATAACAAATAGCAAAAACGGCAAGAAAACATCAAGTCAGAATGTGTAATATATTCCAGTTTTCTGTTATGGCAGTACAACATATTGGCTATGGGGGGTATGTGTTCAGTGTAGAGTTCAGAGTGGTGATGGACTTGGGGTAGAAACTGTTTGTTAATCTTGTGGTGTGTGATTTGATGGACCTGTGACGCCTTCCTGAGGACAGAGGGCAACATGTGATGTGCGGGATGAGGTGAAGGATGAAGCCGGCTGAACATATTTCTCGTGCGTACCTGATGAAGACTTCCATAATGGATTTGCACACCTCCACCCTGACACTCTCCTTCTGGACCATGTCTAGGAAAGGTAGGAACTTATCCTGAGGATGGAGCACATGGGAGAGGATATCAACAAAGCATTAGTTCTGTATTCAAGTCCAGCACAGCATGTTTATTTACATTGCGCTATTTCGTCCTCACTATTTTTCAATGTACAATTTAAAAAATTGCTGTATTATTATGAATTATAGCTTTGTTTTAACAAACATCTTGTAACACTACAGACTTGCAGCCAGTCCAAAACAAAAACGCTGAGTACAAACTTAAATTATTCCATCACAACAAAATCTAATGAGCAATGCCAGGAGTCCTAGAAACTCCAGCGTATACCCTTACGTGCATGTACAGAGTACACCTGACCAGGTGGGAGCAAGCTGGGGTACAGCACAGAATGTGTGTCAGCATTACAGCAACATTGCACAATTTATCTCAACCAAATTAAACCCACATTGTTGGCACAATTGATGATTAGAGTATCCCTGCAGCTTTATCTTGCAGAGTCACCCTGTGGTTGCCCAAGACCTCAGAGCTGGGCTCAGGACCATGGTCAGAGGCAGCTAGTGGCATCAAAACACCTCCCCCTGGGATCCAGCTAGCAAGAAACCACAACTAGACCCGTGCACATTGGTCTGCCAATGATTCTCTAATCACTGTTAACATCAGAGCTGAAGCACATATGGCCAATCCGCAAGTCATCCAGAGTGGCAGAGAGACAGAAAGCACCAAATAAACAAACAACTTCACGATAAGTTGAGGAGGAGGTAATGCAAATGTTAATTCAAACTGGGAACTACTGTTTTCTCCTTTAAATACCAATCACTAATACCCAGCTTACAAACAATACACATTTAATCACTCAAATGAGCAAAGTAGTGTTCATAGAAACAAGATGGGTGGTAAAATGCACATGCAGTCCAGTACTTTGTTCAGCTGTTGAGTTTTCCAATCTACACAGCAATGACGTATTTTAGTAGGGCACCCAAAAAAATCTACCTTTCTATATTTAAGTGGCCTAATAATTCTTGTCTAATGCCCTATTTTGAAGTTTTCTATCACACAGAAAAATGAAACAGAATGAAAACATATCACTCGCTCCATTGTATAAGCATTTCTTAAAACAAAGTTTCTACTTTGAATACAAATACCACTCTTGATCAAAAGTAGTAGCTCAAAATTCCATTTACACCCATTAGCATTGTCCCAAATCTAAAGGCCAGGGATTTGAAAGAACACAAAGGCAATGTGTCAGTGTAAGGCTAGCATTACCCTCGCCTCTACCCTTACCCTCGCCCCGTACCCTTACCCTCGCCCCGTACCCTTACCCTCGCCCCTACCCTGACCCAACATCACCCTAACTGATGTCCATCCATGGTGTGGATGTGCAGTTGACCAGGGAGTACAATACCTGGGAGTGAACCTGGACTGGTCCAGGAACGCTGAGGCCCGGTACAAGAAGGGACAGAGCCGCCTGTACTTTTTGAGAAGGCTCCACTCCTTCAACATCTACAGTAAGATGCTGCAAATGTTCTACCAATCGGTGGTAGCCAGTACCATCTTCATCGCTGCTGTGTGCTGGGGCAGCAGGGCGAAGACAAACTCATCTGGAAGGCCGGCTCTGTCCTGGGGGCGGAGTTGGATTCATGGAAGGTGGTCTTGGAGGGGAGGATGCTCCTCAAACTGTGGAGCATTCTGGACTATACAGCTCACCCCCTCCATGACACACTGGTAAACCTGAGGAGCACCTTCAGCAACAGACTGGTTCCACCAAGATGCAGCACAGAACGTCACAGGAGATCCTTCTTCCCTGTGGCTTTCAAACTGTACCCCTTCTGTCATGGGGTAGACTGGGACTAAGACTGACCCCCCCCCCCTCTCCTCCCACCTCCTCAATCAATCTTTGCACATCCTCAAAGCCTTACCACACGTCACTTTATTTTCATGTTTCATGTATTTTGTGTTTTTTTGTATGACTGTTGGCAAATTAATTTCCCTCCTGGGATAAAGTTCTATCGTATCGTATCTTATCGTACAATATCAACAAGTGTTGTCATTTCCATGCATGCAAAGTAAACTGATTGGTTACTGGGCTGTAGGATGAGATCCATTAAAGACCAGCAACTTGGGCCATATGTCTCACATTTGCATTGTAAATTCACTGGAGAACTCTGCCCTAGATCCAAGGAGATGCAAGGTTGATTATAATAGTCATACAGCATGGGAACACTCCATTTGGCCTAATCCGTCCATGTTGATCAAGATGCTTTATCCAGACTATTATTTGCCTGCGTTTAGTCCATACCATTCGAAACCGTTCCTTTACATGGAATGGAATGATAGTGGAGTCTTCAGATTAAAGCTTGGGTCATTTTAAATACTATTAGCGAGTTTATTAGTTACAAAACATGGAGGCCAATTCACTGGATGTTTTCAAGAGAGCTGGATTTAGCTCTTAAGGCTAACGGAATCAAGGGATACGGGGAGAAAGCAGGAACGGGGTACTGATTTTGGATGATCAGCCATGATCATATTGAATGGCGGTGCTGGCTCGAAGGGCCGAATGGCCTACTCCTGCACCTATTTTTTATGGTTAAATCATCGGAAGGATTTTTATTTCTCATGGATTGATAAATTGCAAGCTGTAAAAAAGGAATCCAAAGGTGAATTAGGTTTAATGCGCACCTACATGTTCTTTAGATTTGTTTTTTCTTTTAAGTTTTATATACTCTTCAATCTCTGATAAATATTTAGAGTCTTTAAAAGGTTTGGAATTTGACAATTCCATCAGTGGCAGCCGTTATTTAGCGGCCCTGAATCATCTCCACAATGCTCCTGATGATGCAGAAAGCCCTTCAACATGTCGGACTTCTCCAGAGGGAGTTGCCCCAGCGGTTGCTGCAACTTCTCTCTGCCATTGACTACAGCAACGCTGTCATGTGTTTTAAACCAGGTCATAAACTGCACATCGGCAGCATCCAATCCTTGCGTTGTAATATTTATTAATATTAGACCCCGTGCAACTTCATTAACATGGATTCAGTACAATATAAATGCAATGCCACGTCCACCATGTGAATAAATACATTTTAAGAAATAAGAGAAATAATTAAAAAACTGAAATAGTCTTGTATGAACGATTGTCATGTAAATATATATTTTTAAATTGTACCATTTTTATAACTAGTTTGTTCAAGCCTTTGCACCAAAACAAGCTTAATTTGAAGAGCATGTGAAATGTAGTGATTGATCATCAGACTGGAGTTGTTGGTCCAGTCCACATCACTGCAACTACTGTCCACGTTGACAGGTGACGACACCAGATTAACTAAACTGGAGAAACTTGGTTCTGCCTCAAGTGAGATCACGCTGGATTTTCGGAGATCATCTGGGTTGTGGTATTTGCAGGAAACATGTACAAACCTTGATGCTGATGCGCCACAGTTTCCAGTTTGATAATCATGGTGCCACAAGAATTAGAAGGTGACAATTCTCTTCCGCCTTTGGTGACACCCTTACATCTGGTGGTCTTAGTGTCTCTCCTCAAGTGGACGATTGAATGTTTAAGTAATGCCTTGTGTCTGCCCTTAACCATCTAACTGCCATCCAAGGCAAGATGAACAATCCTTGAACTCTTATTTATAGCAAGAGCAACTAGCAAGCACACATTTTCAAGCAAAATCATTTTCAAATGTTCTTAATAAACAATGTTCTACATTGATGAATGAAGTTTTGAAAGGGTGCAGAAGCTGTAAGTACCCACTGCTCAACTTCAGCAGAACAACCAGGGCCCATAGCAGGACACCCAGCAAACCTGAACCAAACATTTCAGCTTTGCTTGTTTGATTAATTCATGTTAATGATGTGTGCATTGGTAATAAGCACGATTATGATTCTTGATCCTGAGAAAAAGCAAATGGAAAGATTTCCATCAACTTACCATCGAAAACAAAACCGCAAAATCATGGAATTGATCGAGTATTTTTGTTATAATTGATTGAAGCTGTAAACAAAACAAGAATGTTAGCCAAAGGCAAGCAAACAAATAAGATTCATACATTTCTCAACATGTTTATAATACTTTAGTCCTTTCTCATTACACATTTGGGTAAAATTGATACCATAAAATGTATGATACTTAGAAAGTTCCCAGGCAAAAATATGCAAATGATGCATTTGAGAGCAGGAAAGGGTGGGCATCGTAGACTAAGATGTTACAACTTAAACACAGCAGACAGCAAGAAACCAGTTCCAGGAATGGGGAGGTCAGCACACACACAACACAGAAATTGTCCGACTGACCAGTGGGGAATGGGCATTTATATTTGAAAAGATTAAACATTTGCAAAGTATTGTGAAGAAGCGAGAAACTTTCACCAATCTCTATTAGTATTTGCTAATTTCATACTACATGGGGAGTGGATCAGACCAAATGAGACATGTGATAAAGGTTGTTACATTGTGATATGGCATTAGATTTTATCATCTGATACCAAAATTAGCAAGAAGCCTATCATTAAGGCACTATGTCCACCTGAACCCTTGCAGATATAACAAATTATACACTAAAAACAATTAAACTGCAGATGCTGGAAATATGCAATAAAACCTAAAAATGCTGGAAACATTCAACAGTTCAGGCAGCACCTGTGAAAAAGAGAAACACAGATGCTTTGTTTCCAGTCTGAGGAAGGGTCCCAACCCAAAATGTCAACTGTCCAATTGTATCGACAGATGTTGCCTAACCCCAGCAGTTCGATCTTTGACTCAGGTTTCCTGCATCTGCAGTCTATTTATTAATTACATGATTTCAGTTAGAATTAAATTTAGAGGGACCACAATTAATTCCAGTTCGCACAAATTAACAAAAAAATGAGAGAAAATAATAGTAAACAATAACGTGTATAATCTCAGCCATTTAACTCTAATCATCTCGACTACAAATTTTACACAAGATTACAGGCCTTTTGGTGAAAAGTGTTTTGTAGGTACCACTGGAATAAGTCTTAAAAGAAGGAATCCTAATGAGAAGTAAAACTCAGCTGGCTTAAGTTTCAATAAATGAAGAGTTTGGCCATAATTCTACAGACGTGTCCATCCCACCTTAGACCAAATCACTATTGTTATAGTGGGGATAAAAGATGAAAATTGTGGGATAATCATTTAATAGAATAGTATAATGCAAATAAAGATAAAACTGAATGTTCCCGTTTCCACTTTCCACCCCAGAATAAAGTACACGTTACCTGCGGATATGCATCTTCAAAAGCCCGGTCTGGAGTCAGATGTTTAATCACATCTGCTAGTACCGTGTTGACGTCGCGTTTCTGATAAAGAAAGTTTTGCATTCGTGTTATTCCAGATAAATTGTTGACTTGAAAACTTTAAACAGCATGAAATCCTACTTACCGCAAAGTGCCTGCATATGTAATCTATCCAGACCTCAGCACTGTTAATGTAATCCTAAATAACAAAAGAAAATAACATTCATTTCAAAAGGAACAATGGTGCAATGTTACCATGCATTTTCTAGCATTGGGAGGTTAAGATGAATTAAATGTCGGTCACCATGAAGAAAAGGATGAATATGGACCAGTACAGCACAAGAACAGGCCCTTCGGCTCACAAGATCTGTGCTGAACCTGATGACAAGACCAACTCTCATTTATCTGCATTCTACCATATCCCTTGCTTATCCACATGCCTATCCAAAAGTATTTTAAATGGTCTATTGTATCTGCTTCAACCACGACCTCCAGCAGCACATTCCAGGCATTCACCATCATTTGTGTAAAAAACCATGCCCTCGACACCTCCTTTAAATCATGTCCCTCTCACATTAATTATTATATAATATATAATCTTTAGGAAGATCCAGTTGATGTGAAAATTCTCCTGCATCTACAAATAATGGAGGCTCGTACATCCTTGGTGTGTGAATGGTCACAAGACTGACCTCTGGATTTGGGGAGGAGGACACACTCACACACAGTTGGTGACAATGCTGTCGTGTGGCTTTGGGGAAAACACAAACACACACACACACACACACACAAACACACACACACACACAGACACACAAACGCACACACAAACACAAACACACACAGTTGGTGACAACACTGACCTCCGGGTTTGGGGAAGGACACACACACTCACACTGTTGGTGACAACACTAAGCTCTAGGTTTGGGGAAGGACACACACACACAGTTGGTGACAACACTGTCTCTGGGTTTGGGGCAAGACACACACTCACACACACACTGCTGGGGACATGTGTGTGCTTATCTGATGGACACACTGAGTGGACAACTGACCTGGGGATTCTTCAGTTTGGTGATAACTTTCCATGCCACGTTAAGAATCTGTAGTTTGTCGTTCTCAGGGGGGTCAGCCCTTGCCAAATTCAACCCAAGGGATTGGAAAAGAAGATGCTAGAACATGAAACATTTCAAAAACAAGATCTTTAAAACTCAAAACAAAACATTAAATTATCTACACTTATTTTCATACTATCTTGACATACAAAGTTTAGAACTCCAAGCGCAATGACAAAAATGGATACAATTATATATTATATGTCATAATCTTGAAGTTCAAAGTACTTTCCAGTTATTAAAAAGTACTTGTAATACAAGTCGCTGGTGTAATGCAGGAAACGTCCACATGGAGGCTCCACGACCATTAACCCAAACATGGGCAGCAAGTTGACTATTGGCCATGTTCTTGCACTATTACAGACTACACCACAATCATTGCAAATGCTGCTGTTTGGCATGTGTTGCTGTATTTATTGTGGCATCTATCATCACCGTTTACTCCCTATGCCTCGTACAAACAAGAAATGTCATTGCGCCCTGATGTAAATCGCATCTGAAAGTGCTTAGTTCAATAGATGAAGCAAAGCTCCATCACAATGTGGGCTCACAGCACAGCAGAAAGCAGTCGGTGTTTCTCAAGCTGCTCACTGTCCTACCTTGGGGAAACCAGACTCCTCACAGTCTTTGATCATGCCAATGAAATCCAGAGATCGTGCGGCAATAAATTCCGGTCTAAATGCTGACATTACAGAGTTCAACAGCAACGCACTATAGAAACAACAGAATGAAAGTCAAAACACACAAGGAAAGGGAGCGGGCACGGTTTTATAATTCAAACAAGAGACAAACAAATACATATTCTGGTTTGCTTACTTGTTTGCAAGTTTCTTGCACCTGTCCATCATTTCTGTAAGTAAAGCCTGTAAACAGCCACAATATTTTTAGTCTCGGAGCAACTAATTGCTGCACAAGATATAACATTTCAGGGGGATGTTTTAATGTTCCTTGGTCAAAATGATGACATCATCCACTATTGTGCACAAGGTCATAAAATAAGGTAACTGAGGACTGAAGAAAGATAAAGATAGATGCACGAACCTTACATTCCCATCACTCACTGAAAGATAAGAGATTGGAATACACGGCAACATCATCCACCAAGCACAATTTGTGCATCCTGTCAATTTCTTAAAAGTAGAAAAAGCCCAAGAAATGTTAGACCAATTAGCTGGTCAATTGTAGAAAATACAATGGAACCATTACTCAAAGGAGACATAAGAGACTGCAGATGCTGGCATCTTCAGCAAAACACAGAGTGCTGGAGGAATGGCAGGTCAGGCAGCATCTGTGGAGGGAATGGGATAAACAGCGTGTTTGCACAGATGTTGTGGGCCGAATGGCCTGTTCCTGTGCTGTTCTATGACTAGGAAAGGATGAGTAAAGATGGTGGAGATATAAAGTGCAGGAGGGGAGGGGGTGGGTGGGAGCAGGTAGGTGATGGGGGAAGCCAGGTGAGCACGGAAATAATGAATGGATTAAGACAGATGGGCTTCACTGGGGAATATGGATAGGTGATGTTTTGGGACTGATTGGGGTGCGGGGTGTGGGGAGGGGGGTGTGGGGCGGGGGTGTGGGGCAGGATGTTAAGTTGGAGGACTGGAGGTCATGACAAAGTCTGGCAGGTACTGGGTGGATATAGGTGAGAGGATTTGATATGCAGATCGTTGGGCAAAGACAAGTTTACGAGTTATAGGAGTAGAATTAGGCCATTCGGCCCATCGAGTCTACTCCGCCATTCAATCATGGCTGATCTATTTCTCCCTCCTAACCCCATTCTCCTGCCTTCTCCCCATAACCCCTGGCACCCAATCTGTCTATCTCAGAGAGATATCCACTGACGTGGCCTCCACAGCCCTCTGTGGGAATGAGTTCCACAGATTCACCACCCTCTGACTAAAGAAGTTCCTCCTGACCTCCTTCCTAAAAGAGTTCCCTTTAATTCTGAGGCTGTGACCTCTGGTCCGAGACTCTCCCACCAGTGGAAACATCCTCTCCACATCCACTCTATCCAAGCCTTTCATTATTCTGTAAGTTTCAATGAGGTCGCCTCTCAACCTTCTAAACTCCCGCGAGTACAGGCCCAGTGATGTCAAACGCTCATCATATGCTAACCCATTCAATCTGGAATCATTCTTGTCTAGGACTGGAGATGAAAAGACAGAAGGCGTGAGTGTCGTCTGATCTGCAACCGGAATCTTGCAGCCATGAGAAGAGAGCAGAGTCTTTGGAATGGAGAGGTGGGAAAATAAGGTAGTTTAACATAGCTAGCATCCTGGTTATGTATTCAAAAATAGAAATGTAAGTGGCTGCATTTAATTATAAACCAGGCAAAAACTTCCACTCATATTTGTCAGTTTGTGATCATGTTGCATTGCACAACTCTGGTCATCTGTGGAATAATCTGTGGGACTGCACACAATGGAACCGGTTTGTAACAGAATGCTGCAAAAGTTGTTGACACGAGGCAGGTACTGATTGGGAATGGTCAGCCATGACCACAGTGAATGGCGGTGCTGGCTCGAAGGGCCGAATGGCCTACTCCTGCACCTATTGTCTATTGAAGGGAAAGAATTGCAGCTGCGTCATTTGTGCAATGTGAAGCACAACATGATTTTATTGCAAAAATTACCCGACTTTCAAGACAGCCTGAAAACAGATATGCTATTATTGTGTTGTTTTTAAACTGGTAATAAAAAAAGTGAAAATGAACCTCAGGTGCTCTGTATGCAATGCACTGAAGAATCCAGTCTATGGCAGGAGAATACAAGGTGAGGTAAGTTGGAATCTCCACCCGCTGTGCAGCAAGCTGGTTCTGCACTGTCTCTCCATGGATCTGCATGCAATAAAACAATGGATAGCAATGAATGACACTACAATAAACTAAACATTGTTGCTGTCTTAAAGATTAATACCCTAGTTGATTGTAAGTTTATGGGAACGGTCTATTAACTCTGCGTAAGAAGGAACTGCAGATGTTGGTTTCAATCAAATCATTAAGTCTCTAATTTCTTGATTAGTACAGGTATCCGACGTTATGGGGAGAAGGCAGGAGAATGAGGTTTGGAGTGAGAGATAGATCAGCCATGATTGATTGGCGAAGTAGACTTGATGGGCCGAATGGCCTAATTCTACTCCGTCCTTATGACATTATCTGATTTTCCTTCGAGATACATAAACACCCAATTTATGCCAAAAACACACATTTGATCAATCACCCACTCACTGTATTAACATCAGTTTCAATCAACCCCTGTGAACTGATGTGATTCTAGACTGGACAATAGTGGAGACCGACCGGAAACCTGTACATATGGCCTGTCACTGCCACACTACTCTACAGGAACAGCTACAAAGGAATCGTTTCTGGATGGCTGATACAGAAGCCCACATACAGGAGCTGGAATCCCAGCAGAGTAATTAAGGAAGGCACAAGATGCTGACGCAAAAGAAAGGAGTTGTAGAGGAACTCAGTGAGTCAGGCAGCATCCATGGAGGGGATAAATAGTCGACGTTTTGAGTCGGGGCTAATGAAGGAATTTAAACTTAGATATTCAGCAAGAGCAGGAGGGTGGGGGGGGGGGGGGGAGATAGAACTGAATTACCATTTTAAAACATCTGTGTCAAAATCAGACTTTATAAAAATGGCAATTCTGAGTTCCTGTTTCAATACACTACTGTAATGAAACAATCCTGCCAGAAGGTGGCAGTGGTGCATCGCTACCTGAAAAGGAAGAGGCTGTAATTACTGACACATGAGGTACGCAACGTTAGAGACAACATGGTTCACAGAGACAGACACAGAGTAACGCTGGAGTAACTCAGCGGGTCAGGCAGCATCTGTGGACAACATGGATAGGTGACGTTTCACAGAGTGCTGGAGTAACTCAGCGGGTCAGGCAGCATCTGTGGACAACATGGATAGGTGACGTTTCACAGAGTGCTGGAGTAACTCAGCGGGTCAGGCAGCATCTGTGGACAACATGGATAGGTGACGTTTCACAGAGTGCTGGAGTAACTCAGCGGGTCAGGCAGCATCTGTGGAGAACATGAAACGTCACCTACCCATGTTCTCCAGAGATGCTGCCTGCCCTGCTGAATTATTCCAGCACTGTGCGTTTCTTTATAAAAGATATATTTTCTATTCTAAGCTATAGGCATCGTAAATTATGAGTATATGCTGACAAGAGAGTTTTAATGTTACGATGAGAACGTTTCCAGGTCTCTGCTCCTGGGAAGATGTGAAATGGGCAAAGCTTGGTGTACAGTTTTACATTCTCCCAACACATGCATTGCCATGGTGTGGAACAGTTCACTCTGATACAACAGGAGTTGTTATACTGAGTAGCTCGGAGGTCCATGGCCACCCTTCAACATGCTCGGGGCTGAGGGCTGAGTGGTGAATACTCTATATAATACAACAACTACTTCCCAAACTACTCTCTTACCTGTTTAAACGTGGAGAGGAAATCAAAAAAATTCTTATTCAAGTTGTCTTTCAGGTGGGGCGCCACTTCCATTCCAACCTGTTGGGGGAAAGCAGAAGTCAACGATGAATACAAATCAATGATCTAAAACACTGGGTGTAGGTTACTTAACAAAGTTGAAGGACATAGTGCCTTACCCTGCAAAGATAAGCTCTGGCATAAACAGCAACCAATGGATCACCAATGCCTCTAATCATCAATGTCAACCGTGGAAGTGTCTCGGAGATACCACTGTAACAAGTAACATTATATCAGCATGTAATGAAAACCAAAGCAAATTACCACATTCACAATCAATCACAATAATACTTTATTAGCCAAGTATCTTTTGCAACATACGAGGAATTTCATTTGCCAAGTCAGTCATACAAATAAAAAGCAAGGGAACACGGAAATGACATTTGAACATCGACATCCACCACAGTGACTCCTGTGATGGAAGGCGAAAAAAAGCTCAAACTTCAAGCAAATAATTTCACCACAATATTTTGATTTTTTGCACAAGTTAGAAACACGTTTGACCAGGTGGGACTAAAATCTGAAAATGTGGAGAATAAAATCCCGGCACTTACGTTTTGGAAAGGAAGGTATTGCATTTTAATATGGCCACCTCCACGTAACTATGATCATTCTAAGGTCAATAGATTTTCCACCACATGAAAAGCAGTAAATGGTTAACTTGATATTTTTACCACAAGATGATATTTAAATGTTGCCCACTCTTTTATCCATTTTCTCTCTGGTTCAATTCCATCAAACTTTCTCCTCCCCCTCTCAACACTGCTTGCAGCCTCTCTCCACACGACCCTGTCGCAGCCTCTCTCCACACGACCCTGTCGCAGCCTCTCTCCACACGACCCTGTCGCTGCCTTGTTCTGATCCTACAACTCCAAGTTGCCTCTCTCTCCGGCTCCCACTCTGCCTCAACTCCTCTCCGTCTCTCCTTGAGTTTCCACTCCCAATCATCTTTCCCCAATCCGTCCACCTTTGCTCTCACCACCTATCCTCTAGACTATAATTCTCTGCTCCGAGCGGCTGACACCTCGTTTAAGCCCATCCAAAGCCCTATTCTGTGTCAGTTTCCTACCCCCCGAGACTCCAGTCCCTCTCCCAGCTGGACTGCCCATTCCCATCTCCCTGATCCCTGCCACCTCCTCCATCACTCAATCTTATTTCCCATTTTCTAGTACTTACGCCAACCCCTGGCTCTGTGTGGTCAGAGCCACCACGTCCACTCCCCTCCGGCCGCCTCGCTCTGTGTGGTCAGAGCCACCGCGTCCCCTCCCCTCCGGCCCCACTCTGCCAAAGCCCCCATTTCTCAGTCTCGCTCTCACCCACCTGTGGCCCAATCTCTGCCAATGCAGATCCCGAATGCCACAGTTCCCACTTCCCTTCCTCTGCTCCAGCCTTTTACAAAATATTCATTCATCAGTCTCTAAGCATCCAATTCCAATTCCCCTCACCCTCTGCCACCCTCTCTCCATGCTCCCATTCCCACTTTCCTCCACTTCCTACTATTCCACTACCTCCCACGCTGCCATTCCCCAAACCTCTACCCTATCACAGGCCCCTCGTCACAACTGCTGCCCACCCCTTCTTTGTAACAATGTAATGGAGATAAATAGAATAATTGCCTGGGTAATCCACAGAAACTGGCAATTTTAATTCTGTTGATTGGAACACTATAATTTATTAATACATATTCAAACAGACTTTGAAAGTTAAGGAACAAATGTCTTTTTTATTCCCTTTGGTTACAAATAAAGAGGCTGCAACAGGTTTCACCTCTCAGCGGGCTCTACACTGCATTTCCTCAAGCATGCCGTTATAAAGCTTCAGGTTGTGAGCTACGACCAGCGCAGCGCAGCCCAATATGTGTAAGGATACAATCTGGAAATGAGCTCTCGAATAGACGCAACCTTGAAGAACCAGTTCAGACAGGTTTCTTTTGCAGTTTCATTCACTTCATCCTGACCAAAGTTATCTGCATCACAAATACAATATTTACTACTGAGAATATAAAAATGTTGAACTGTAATCCACATGAAATATGTGTCTATTTCCAACAAATGTCACATATTATGTTTGTTCAAATCACTCTCACAATTTCCTGTGAAAGAATCACCGCTACAGGAATATCATCGCAAATACCAGAACTAGAATGCATCGTATGAAAGTTGACTTAAGGAGGCCAAACACTGGCACAACATTTAATGCCTTTACGTAATGACCTGACATGGTGGTTCCAGCGAGGGGAATCCGGCTCTTGGTACACATGGACAGAATGCGCTCGTGTACTAGTTTACCTGCAATAAAATAGAGAAATAATCATTCATGTAACATTGTCCCACAAATGTCGTGGCAAATACAGACTGATTATTATCATCAGAATCGTTCAAAAGGCGATATTTACTTGGAATGCGTATATGTCAGGAAATCAGGGTTAGAGGTTGGTAATTGGTTGAGATAGGAGGCAAAAAAGGAACAAACTCCAATTTGCGGAATGTGAGGCATTTCTCAGGGATTTCAATTTACCACAATATCTTGAAGAGACTGTTGTTTAAGAAGGAACTGCAGATGCTGGAAAATCGAAGGTAGACAAAAATGCTGGAGAAACTCAGCGGGTGAGGCAGCATCTATGGAGCGAAGGAAATTGGCAACGTTTCGGGTCGAAACCCTTCTTCAGACTGATGTGAGGGTGGGGGGGCGGGAAGAAGAAAGGAAAAGGAGGAGCCAGTGGGCTGAGGGAGAGCTGTGAAGGGGAGGAGAAAGTAGGGACTGTCTGAAATTAGAGAAATCAATGTTCATGTCTTCTTCCTGTCTTCTTCCCGCCCCCCCCCCCCCCCCCCTCCCTCACATCAGTCTGAAAAGGGTTTCGACCCGAAACTTTGCCTATTTCCTTCGCTCCATAGATGCTGCCTCACCCGCTGAGTTTCTCCAGCATTTTTGTCTATCTTGAAGAGACTTGTGGTTTTGGGTGCCATTAACTTAAATAGCACACTAAACTGTGTGGATACAAAGCTACAAAGATAGTGAGCACAACTCTGCTTGATTCACTGCATAAACTGCCCACAGAACCAAACCCAAGCTCAGCCCACTCTGCTTTAGACTGTGACAGCTGGTTTATATTCCGGAAGTGGCGGCGCCGGGAACGGCTGTGGCTCGCATGCAGTCCGTTTGTCTTTTACTTTTTTGTGTTGTATTTTTCGTTTTGTCTAGTTACGTTTTGGTTTTTAGGTCGTGAAACGGGGCTTGCTGTCTCTCCCTTTGGGGAATACGACCTTTTTGTCGTATCCCCCTTCTCTGCCTCCGTCTACACTGAGGCCTAATGGCGGAGCTGGCGACCTCGGGACACTGGAGGCAGCTGACAGGACTCGCCCTGAGCTCCCGTGAGGGTGGCCCAGCCCGGGGCTGGAACTGCGCTCTCGTGAGAGCGGCCTGGCGAGGGGCTGAGAGACTCTCCCGTGAGGGGCTGTGGCCCGTCGGAGTGGCCCAGCCCGAGGGAGGAGCGGCACTCCCGTCGGAGTGGCCCAGCCCGAGGGTGGAACGGCACTCCCGAGGGCGATCCGGCTCGGGGCTGGAACGGTGCTCCGGTGGCTGGGACGGCGTTCTGAGGCGGTGACCTGAGTCCGGGGTTCAGCCGCGGGCCAGCGGCTGCGTGTGCTGGACTGGAGGGCGGCAGCTTCGACCACCCCCGGGCCGCGGTGTTTGAACCGGCCCGTTTGCGGGGTTCGGTGAGCCGCGGGACTGTTTGTGCCATCGCCCGGTGGGGAATCGCCTCAGCGCAGAGGGAGAAGAGGAGGGAAGAGACAGTAACCCTAAGATTTTTGCCTCCACCACAGTGAGGAGGTGCTTGGAGGATACACTGTGGTGGTGTTAATTTGTGTTTATTGTTGTTTATTATTGTATGATTGTATGTATGACTGCAGGCACGAAATTTCGTTCAGACCGTAAGGTCTGAATGACAATAAAGGTATTCAATTCAATTCAATTCAATATTCAAGTCTAGTACTAATATGGAGCAAAACCCTGCTGCACAATGCTGGATGTGCAGACATGCAAAAGGTACCACTGTTTAATTATTCATCCTGAAAGAACACCGCTAGAAATGCTGACCACAGTAGTAGACACAACATCATTACTTTTAAAAGTGATGGCGTTGAATCTGAAACATTTCCAGTAAGCTGGGGATGGTGAAGTGATTACACAGTTGGAATGTCAGATTGCAAGGAACAGCAACAACATTCAGCTGCTTCATCATAATTAACAAATATCCTGATTCAAATCATGTTTCAAAAAGCTACAATTTTGTAAACACAAGGGCATTTCATTCCAAATTAATCAACGTGATGGCGAGAGTGATTACCGAAGTAACATTAGTGTCCAACCAGTTGCTACAACTCAGCCGGCATCAAAATGCAGTGCCTTTCACAAGGTGCAGAAGCTTCAAAGCCCTGTCCCACTGTACGAGTTCATTCAAAGAGTTCTCCCATGTTTGCCCTGATTTGAACTCAGAGATTTAGCTTAATGGCCGCTCGTCGGTACTCGGGGCTCGCGTGGACATTTTTCAACATGTTGAAAAATCTTCACGTGTCTTCCCGAGCTTACCGCGTTTCCCCGAGTACCTGCCATTAGCGTTACGAGCCGCTAAGAGACGTCCAAGCTCCGACGTACCCGCTGCTTACATTCTCCGTGCTTACCACGAGTTTGATTTTTTTTTTAAACTCGGGAGAGCTCTTGAATAAACTCGTACAGTGGGACAGGGCCATAAGTGTAAATTTCACAGAAGCTTTTTCTAATAAATAAACCTGCCATTTACTGATCAAGCCCATCAGGTTCAATTCTTCAGTGAATGATTTCCCCTGCATTTTACCCTTGTTTTTGTCCCCATAACAAACCAACTGTGAAGACCTCTGGCTGCATCCAGGCAGCACATTTTGCACAATAGTTTTGTACAGTACTTTCTGCTTTTTAGTTTAAAACTCTAAAACAGTCTGTCAACATTAAAAACCATGTCATGGACATTTCTGAATCTTACCAAACGTATCCAAAATATCAGTGATCAGCACAAATTTGCTTGGATAAAACTGTATTACGCTTGTGTCAGAGAGCAGCTTGGAGCACTATAAATAGAACAAAGTCTCATGTTAAAACACTAAAGAGTAACACAATACAAATATGATAATCTCCCGAGAAAAAAAACAAAAATACTGAAGTAGTTAATATTTGGACCGAAAAAGTTAATACTTTTTTTAGAAATTACTTTCCAAGATCTGGCCACCACTGCCAAGACGGATATGTTACCATCTCTATCCACCCTTGCTAGAGGGGAACTGGTTGGAACATAGTGGGTGGGACTATGGAATGAGCTGTCACACAAGTGGCTGTCTGAAGAAGTCTCAACCCAAAACGTCACCCATTCCTTCTCTCCACAGATGCTGCCTGACCCGCTGAGTTACTCCAGCACTCTGTGAAACGTCACCTATCCATGTTCTCCACAGATGCTGCCTGACCCACTGAGTTACTCCAGCACTCTGTGAAACGTCACCTATCCATGTTCTCCACAGATGCTGCCTGACCCGCTGAGTTACTCCAGCACTCTGTGAAACGTCACCTATCCATGTTCTCCACAGATGCTGCCTGACCCACTGAGTTACCCCAGCATTTTGTGTTGAGCTGCCACCCAAAGCTGTAGAGGCGATGCAATTACAATGTTTAAAATACATTTTGTAGCTTCATAGATGGGAACAGTTTTAGATGCACAGGGGCAACAAAAACTCAGGCAAATGTGACCAACTCTGATAGATAACTTGGTCAGTGTGGACAAGTTGAGGGCTTGTTTCCATGCTGTCTAAATCTGGATTAAATGTACTGACTCAAACCACAATACTAACCACATTTTTGGATCACAGATATTCAACAAAATAGTACATCAGAGCTGTACCATATGGTAAAACCTAGTGCCAAGTATTTGAATTACTTTTGAATATTTACACTATTGTGTTCTGCAAGTGAGAATTGGGTTGACCCAATGCTGTTAGAGCAAATGGCAAGTAGTTCTTTGCTGTAGTACTACCCAACAGGGAGAACAATAACATGCTTAGTTGCTTGCTAGTTTGAAGCTGACCTGAATAACTATCTTCAGTGCTTTCACTTTCTGATCTGTAGCCCAGGCATCCTTCAGTGACTGATTCAGCTCTCCAATCCGGTTTATATAGTCCTGCTGGCTCAAGTTTAGAAGCTCTTTTTGTGAACCCTTGTGCAAAATAAAAAGAATACCAATTAACAAAAATGAAATGTATACGTTTACAAAAGAATGTCATTAATAATTATATTCAAAACCTATAATAATACATTTCAGATTATATCATTCCTACAAGACATTGAAATTACACAAGAAAACAGATTTACAATTGCAGATGGGCAAACTAGAAGAATAATTGCATAATTGCTCTCTGTGATATCAGAATAGCCATTTCCAGTACATATTGAGCACTTTACCCCTAAAGCCTTTCATACACAGTTAAGGATGAATCTTTGACCTACATTTACTTAATTTTCAGACTGAACGTGAAGAATTGCTACTTTGTTTGGAGAATATATACTATCTATGCTCTTTGGTACAAATTAGTTTTATTACCTAGTAAACTTGATTAGACATTTTAAAGTACTTTTTTTTCTCAGTGGAAATCACAAATCAATTAGCCAACTATAGCGCTGCAATCCTAGCCAACCAATTAAATCAAGATTGTAATTATAATTTATGGTTGCATTTGTTGACTTAACATTTACTTTTCCTTTAAATGAGCGAGCATATTTCTGTGAAATCAACTCCAGAGCAACAACCATTCCTCATGCAGAAACTTCCCAACGTCAGGCATGAGAGAGAAAGACCAGGATGATGGACACAGAAACCAAAGACAAGCAGTTCGATGTCCAGGTGCAGAATTAAATTCTGCAAATGTTAATGATGTGTTTTCTTTAAACTAAACTAAAGACTGATTTGTTTTATTTTCTTTCAATAGACTAAACTTCAATGCAATTAGAGATTTCCTTAAAATAATCAAATTCCAAAGTTAAGTATCTCATGATTCCATTGAACAAGGGATACATAACTTTGAAATGATGCCCATATCTAATTGTTTCAGATATCATGGCGTCTCCACTGAGCCAATAAACTTTAAAACGTTTAAAATATTTAAAAGACCAATAAAATGCAAACAAGCATTTTAAAATGTGGAGATTTACATGGTCAAAATATAAATAAGCTCCTTTCAATCACTGTCCAATTGCTTATTGCTGATAGTTACTAATTAGTGAAAAACCATAATTCTTTTCCTGCGAACAAGTCATAAAGATTTTCCATTTGAAACAACTATCAGTTACCTCCTCGAGGTCGTCTAACTCTTCTAAACGAGTCCTCACTTTTTCAGAAACAGCTGAGCCAGGACCTGTGGCTTTATCTGTGAGAGAATACAATAGATATATATAGCAGAATCTTTGAATGCAGCTTGAAAAACTAAGCATTTCAACAAACTTACTCCAGCCACTTACCTTTCTCAGATCCCAAGAATAAATTCTGTAAAGGAAAAACAGCCAATATAAAACATGTTTCATTTATATTATGTATTAAAAAAGGTACTTTGTGAATTGCTTCATTACTTAAATGTAAAACCTTATTGACTTTGAGGCAGCCAAACGTTATTTAAGCAGATGGAGAGTTGTTTAGATGAGCCTTACTATGGACAGCTTCTCTGTGGTTGTGTATCGTGTGAGTATATAACTCCGCTTCCCAGACCACAGATCAAAGTCGGCTCCGACTCCTGCATCCTCCTGTTTGTCACGCTGCTTTTTACCAGGAGCCCATGTAAAACAATGGGAAAAGTGAGAATCAAAACAAGGACAAGCATTTCACTTACAATGCAAGTTGTGAAAAGGCTGTTCTTTCAGAAGAGAGATTAATATGAACACACTGAAAACAAATGTGCAACTGTGTCATTAACACCTAAACATGTTTTCCAGCATGAGTCCGGTTTAAAAATAAACAGATGTCTGGCAACACTTTAAAGAACATTATAGAAACGTAAAGCAAAAACACTAGATGCTGGAAACACTCAGCAGATCAGACAGCATCTGTGCAAAGAGGTAATATTGTAGGTCCAAAACCCTTGGTCAGAACTGGGAAAGATAAATTCAATTTGTTTTCAGAGGCAGAGGTGGTGTTGGAGGACGGGCAGAACAAAGGATAGATTCTCATCGGAGTCGACAGACGAGTTAAAATGAGTGAGAGTGGGAGTTAGAACATAGAACATAGAAACATGGAACAACATGCGTGTCTGTCGTGTAACGTGTTACATGTGGCGATGACAGTGAGAGTGGGAGTTACAACAACACGCATGTTTGTCCGTGTAACGTGTTACACATGGTCAGGTTGTGTACATGTGCAGACCTAGCAGGAAACGAACTGAACATAAAACAACTCATGCTGAAATGACCTGCTCTGATAAGAGAAAAATTGGCAAGTTACCTAATATGGGAGAGTTTTGTGCCCTACAGATTTATCTAACTGCTACATTTCCCCAATCAGAGATATTCCCTTTGTTCTCCTCATCCCAAAACTGAACTTGTTTTCAGTGGATGTTGCCAGAGGTTGAGTAGGCTTGGACTCTATTCCTTGGAGCGCAGGAGGATGAGGGGTGAACAAGCTGCTGGAGGTAGTTGAGGCTGGGACTATCCCAACATTTAAGAAACAGTTAGACAGGAACATGTGTAGGAAAGAACTGCAGATGCTGGTTTAAATTGAAGGTAGACACAAAATGCTGGAGTAACGCAGCGGGACAGGCAGCATCTCTGGGGAAAAGGAATGGGTGATGTTTCGGGGCGAGAGGACAGGTTGGAGGGATATGGACCAAATGCGGGCTGGTGGGACTATTGCAGCTGGCACACGTTGGCCGGTGTGGGCAAGCTGGGCCGAAGAGTCTGTTTCCACACTGTATCACTCTATGACTATAACAATTTTACCGTTGATCCCAAGGCAGTCAGCCTTGACTTGCTCACAAATAACTACTTAAAGTAGCAGTAGCTAGAGCAAACTGTACAGTAGACAACAATGTCCAAATAGTATGTTAAAGATATCATGGTACAAACATGTTCTAAGGACGCCATGCTGAAAGTGCCATGTATATTAAAGATAGCATGCTACAAACACGTTCTAAGAACACGGTGCTGACATTGGTTTTCCCCATGGTCCCTGCCGCAGCTGAGAGAGGATCTGTTGTTGCAGCAAAGAGTGACAAAGGGTCGCTGCCGTCCAGCATGCTGCTCAGAGGGTCCACGACCGAGCTGCTCGAGGATGATGATGTGGATGAAGTACTTCCTTTACGGGCAACTTTCTTTGCCTTTGATTCAGTGACCTGCAGAGAATCACCAAATGCATACGTTACTTTTCAATGTGAATTATCAACATATATTTTGAACTTCCTCATCAGTATTGGCACGTGGGCTAAAGGGGTACATTATAATAAGAAAAACCTGAAAACTTGAGACATTTACTGATTATTTCACAAGCATTGAAACTAAAAAGGGTGTGCACATTTTGTTTGCTTTGCCCTAACAAGTATATCAGCTTTCACACTTATTGTATTTTCTTAAACATAGTTAACTTCAAAATTGTTTCAAACATTGGATACTTTTCTTACATTTTCATGCATAAAGTGGCAACATGAATTTATGCCAAGATGATATTAAATGAAAGACTCTGTGGCAAGTAGGCTAATGTCATAAAACTAATTTGCTGCTTATATCGTTCATCTATGGTTCATCCATTCATGAATACATTCAGGTGATCAGTAGATGATAGTACAGTAGATGAACCTACAGTAATCAGCTTCAGTGGGTGGAAGTCTCCAAACTCTAACGGCCCTGCCTCCAGACGGCATGCTTCCAATTCTGCTTTATAATTCCTCTCTCTGGAATGCCTGAAGGAAAATAATAAAAAACAGAGAGTACAGTGTTCAGCTTTCACTTAATTCTTGCTTTGCTGCTTCTTTTACCCAATCTGAGCAGAACCAATCCTCTCATCCAAACCAAGCTTCTCTTTTCAAACAGGGACTATTTTTCCTCCTCAGTCTTCAAACAAACGAGAGATAATTTGTCTCCAACTACTAGACACTTGTTTGTCATTACCTGGATAATATGATATTTTAAGTGCAAGTTTTCTTTTTACATATCTTGCAAGACATTTACATATCTCGGATTAAGAAAAGCACAACTGCTGTATTTGCAATAAATAGAATCTAACGAAGATACTAGTAGAAATTTAGTCTCATTTATAAATAAGTGAATTCTACTGTTGTTAAGTGAATTGCCCAGCTAAACAAAAACAGTTATAAATAATGCAGAAGTCAAGCACATACCGCTACATTCATAACCAGGCAAAGACAACTCGATTAATGTATTATGAAACACAATTGCAAGTGGTGCTTAGTTCCAGTCACGATGATTAAATGTGAACAAAAGAACTGCAGATGCTGGTTTAAATCGAAGGTAAACACAAAATGCTGGAGAAACTCAGCGGGTCATGCCGCATCTCTGGAGAGAAGGAATGGGTGACATTTCAGGTTGAGACCCTTCTTCAGTCTGAAGGCACTTTATGTGAAGGTACTTTAGCAGTTACACTCATCCATGTCTGAAGTTATGACCTTTGTCAGGGAACGGAAAACATTGGATTTCAAATTAGAAAGAGTGCACCAGTTTCGGCATCAATCTCCATTGCCCAGTTTTTATTTCTGAGGCAATAATGCAAACTCCCTTTCTTATTATCTCACAGATGCCCTATCTTTCTGTGGGTAAGTTGTGGTTATTGACAAGTGTTTCACATGGAATCTAGGACTAGTATGTAAATGGCAACCAGCATGTGCCTTCTAAACAAAGTGAGATATGCACAGCCTAAACCACGAGGTGCAAATTAAAATTCAATACCAAAAACACAAAACAAAATGACAGAAGAAAAAACGATATATTTTTCACATCTTAATTGAAGAATAGACAATAGGTGCAGGAGTAGGCCATTTGCCCCTTTAAGCCAGCCCCATTCACTGTGATCATGGCTGATCATCCACAATCAGTACCCCGTTCCTGCCTTCTCCCCATATCCCTTGACTCCGCTAACTTTAAGAGCTCTATCTAACTCTCTCTTGAAAGTATCCAGAGAACCGGCCTCCACCGCTCTCTGAGGCAGAGAATTCCACAGACTCACAACTCTGTGTGTGAAAAAGTATTTCCTCATCTCCGTTCTAAATGGCTTACCCCTTATTCTTAAACTGTGGCCCCTGGTTCTGGACTCCCCCAACATCGGGGACTACACTCAAAGGTATTCCACAATTAAAGGCACAACAGCTGTCAGCAATTAGAATAAGAACACACATCCTTGAATGTTTACTCTTGGACCATTTGTCTTCAACTGCTCTTTGTTTGTGACATACAAACCATGAGCAATGCATGACCATCATTGCCTGAACTCCCAATCAGCACCACAAGCCAAGGTGATGTAGCCCTTTATTTGTCCATTCACTGCTGTGGTAAGCAATAACTGCTGTGCTGTGTTGACCATGTGGCTAGCCCAATACAGACCACAGCATGCAACTTGGGCATTAGTGATGGTGCTGAAGGCCTGGAGAAGGACGCTGGTATGCTTACCCTTCCAGTGAAGGTGGGGCATTTTGCAGAGACACCATTGGTGAGGTTTGTCCAGTGCCTTGAGACACCTGTTGTATTTACTCCAGGACACAGAGGCATAGAGGAGGGCACATATCACTACTGCACAGTAGACCAGGATCTTTATGCCAGGCCTGAAGTCTTAATCTTCAGGGGGATATGGGCCAAACGCATGCAGGTGGGACTAATGTAGATGGGGCATGTTGATTGGCATGGTCAAGTTGGGTCAAAGAGCCTGTTTCCATGCTGTATGAATCGATATTCTTTTCCTCAACTGATCTAAAGGTTGTGCTGGTCATTCACACAGTATTGGATTTCACCAGAGAGGCTTGCCTTTGCAGAGGTGGATCGCAAGATTGGGGATGTGGTGCATTCTCTAGGGTCTCACCATGAACCTTTATTTTCAGAAACTAAGGTGAAACTAAGGAAGCAAACTGCTAGAGGTATGTGGTATTGATTATTGTGTATAAAGCATGTGTAGACACACATGCTCTCAACACACTGCCACAACAGCAGTGACATCAGTTGCCATCAGTTCTGAAG
Source organism: Amblyraja radiata (assembly GCF_010909765.2). NCBI lineage: Eukaryota > Metazoa > Chordata > Chondrichthyes > Rajiformes > Rajidae > Amblyraja > Amblyraja radiata. The sequence goes on from NC_045977.1 coordinate 43,124,422, forward strand.
AGCATTAATTTCACTTCTGCAATTCATTGAAGTGAGGAGCAACGATGGGTCGAGAGATTAAGTTGCAATTGGGGCACAGACAGAGCCTTGTTTGACACTGACCTTCAGTGAGGCCGGAATGTTGTTCTGTTGTAATAGTTCGAGTACTTGGATGGTTTGCTGTCAATAATTCTGCACCAAATGCGACACGATTTATAGGATATGGCATGTTTACAGAACAAAGCAGTGAACGCAACCTGCTGAAAAGGCAAACAGAAGAACAAGGCTATCTTCACGGTGTGAGCTCGTCTGGTGTCTCTGCTCCCCCTGAAGCTTGACCATGTGCAGGCACCAACACTGGACATCTGTGCAGATACCACAACTCATGCTGGAAGGAACAACACAAAGCTCTCCTCAGCTCCACCTTATTTTGATCTGTACACCCTTGACCCTATTCCAAAGCAACCTATTTGGGCCAGCCTTGTCGCTATTGCTGAAAAGGAAACAAAAATAAAGCCTATTCCAAAGAAAAAACAACAGTGTCTCAGGAGAGGATCATATCCCGGTGGATATCCCAAAGCTGAGCAGTGAACTGTTTCAGATACAAATCTATAGTCTCATCAGGACCAGCCTCTCTATTGATCAGGGTTACTTCAGGTAGGGAGACAACGGCGCCGGGGGGGGGGGGGGGGGGGAGTTACAGCGGGGCCCGCGGTACAACGACGACAGCGGGTGTGTGTGGGGTGGGGTGTGGGGTGGGGGGGTAGCACCAGGCCCGGCGCATCGTGTCAGTGTCGGTGCCGGCTCCGTGTTGCTGTGCAACTCCTTACCACTGCACGGCCGCCATCTTTCCGCGCCAGGTCACGTGAAGCACCTCACGTCACCTGTTAACGCGTCACGTCCGCGACGGCCGCCCTGTTTGTGCGGGGCAGAGAGCCCGCGGCGGCAGCGACTCCATACTGCCCCGCAGCGGCCCCATACTGCCCCGCAGCGGTGCCCCTCCATACTGCCCCGCAGCGGTGCCCCTCCATACTGCCCCGCAGCGACTCCATACTGCCCCGCAGCGGTGCCCCTCCATACTGCCCCGCAGCGGTGCCCCTCCATACTGCCCCGCAGCGGTGCCCCTCCATACTGCCCCGCAGCGACTCCATACTGCCCCGCAGCGGTGCCCCTCCATACTGCCCCGCAGCGGCAGCGACTCCATACTGCCCCGCAGCGTTTGCCCCTCACATCATACTTCCTCAATGTTTGGGTCTCCTTGCTCACCCAGCCCTTTCAACTGTAAGCCTCACTAGAACATTCCCCCAGCTTTCTGTTGTCTGCAATTTTGCTGTGATTTTGATATCCGAAATTAGATCCTAAATAAGCAAAAATAATGTTTGCAATCTGCCTCAATTTTTCTTCAGAACTACACACGTGTTAAACAATGAATCATCTAAATAAAGTAATTTTAATCATATCATGTGTGCTAAGCTTTAGACCTCTTATCATGGGGATGGGGACATGTCTGGTAAAAGCAGAGTGACGGCTGGGATAAGCTACAACCAAGGTTATCTGGTCACTGAGTGAATTGGAGCAGTTAGAGGGCGAGAACACAGACACAGTGAAAAAATCTGCCACCGCTGGAAGAGTGGAATGATACGAGGAATTTAACGAGGCACCATGAACCTTCTCATCACCAACGTGAAGCCAACACCCAATCTGCAAGATTTTCAGAATCAGATTTGGCATCTTGATTCATAATAGCAATCCATCTGATACCCGTCAAATGGAAATGCTTGGTCAAATGGAAATGCCATGGGCTGAAGATTCACAAAGAACATCAAGCCGTACATTCCATATGTATTCTCCAGAAAAATTCACTGTTGGGTTTATAGAATGAGAATCCCTCACTCGTTGTGGCCATCTTGACACAGGCATGGGTCTGCTAGCAATTTTCCAACCACTGCCAACAGGTACAGACCAAATACAAGATCCTCTTTTCTGTATAGTATTCCGTTAAAATATAGCTTATTTTTACTGCCATCAAATGCAAGTCTAACAATTAACTTCCAAAATGACATTATCATAAAACCCATCAATTCTATATTCAAACATGTGCCTGCAAATGTTGGGAGCTTTTCTCTGAAGCTTTGTTTCTGTAAATGTTACCCGTGAACACCTGTGAACGGTGATAGAGAAACCAATTAAATCAGCTGAATCTGAAGACCAAAAAAGATTCAAATATCTCAGTATTTTATTACAAAGTAAAATACATCAATAATAATGTAAATAATATTCAAAGAGTTTATTTTGCAACATGCACAACATAAATACTTAATTGAAACGTTATAAAAATAAAATTATTGGCACAAACAATGTGATTTAAACATAAAATGTTATTTATATAACCAAGAAAAATTAATTGGCATTGACTGGAAATGGCATCTGTTGAACTCAAGGCCTTTCAGTTATCAGAAAACAATGGCAAGATTTTCTCAAATGCATGCTTTGATAATTAAAGGTAAAGTTAGTAAGTTACAATAGAACATTTTGCAGAGCTTGGCTGAAAGTTAATACTTAAATGCAGCAATGCATTTCACAAGTCAATTCTTCTAGTAATAGCTGCATTGTAAAACCAAAGAAAGATTCTACATTTAGTTTACAGACAGTAGAGAAAACTCAATATTTGAGATATTATTTCCTGCAGTCCCTTTTCACACAAATATATAAAATCAGTGCAAGAAACAACTAGAGCAATTAGCTGTTAACAGATGCACTTTGAAATCCTTGGAGTGCATGCTTTTTTCAGTTTGAGGTACGGAATTGTTAATATTTATGCAAAGATAATTTAGAAAGTTTGACACTTGCAAAATTTATTTCAATAGACTCGTTGTTTTATTTTGGTATTTTTTATTGACACGCTGATTTTTTTCAATGTCTGGCATCTCTGCAGCGCCTTTCATCCAATGGAGTGTTGCTTCCTCAGTGAGTCGTATCGCTTGACTTTGTTTTCAGCGCTCTTCCTGGACATACTCCTTTATAAAATAATAATCACAAAAAACATTTTGAATTAACAAGCCAAATCCTGCATTTTAAGTTAAATTACAGAGAAACAATAACTCTTTGAAGGTTTAAGACAAGCTGGATTCTGCGATAATGAGTGACAACCAGCAGATGGCAGAATTAAAGGCTACACGAGAGATCATTAACATATAACTAACAAGAGCATTGAAATGTAAAACTACCAATCAAAATCAATCAAAATAATTGCAATCTAGCAAAAGCTAAAATAATATTTTATAGATGTTGATTACTGATCTACAGGAGAGAAAATAAGTGAGTTAAAAGTTGCAGAGCAGGGGGCTAAAGAGCTGGCTGGAGAGATGGTGCTGGGGAGGGGGCGATGGACAGGACTAATGGTGAGGCTAGAGGTGCTGAGGGAGGGTGTGTTTTGCAAGTCACCTGATCAATAGGCCAATGGGGGCAGTAAGAGAGACAGAAAATGAACAAACTATGAGAGAAGCGAGGGGGAGGATACACTAGGAACACAGACAATTTGATCACCCCGCTGTGCCCCGTACTGATTGAGACAGACCTAATGCAGATGCTTGGAATGGTCGTGTTAGTAAAGCATGTGTAGTGTGATGTAAGGTGGAGGTCAATCTTACAGTGTGATGTAGGATTGATTCACAGGTTGCGTGACAGTTACATTCTCTTACTAATAGTTCCAATCTTTCTCCCGCCTACACTCCATTCACAACCATCCCTATTTCAACCTATTTTATTGACATAAGTATTTCAGCCTTTCCACAATTATTCCTAATTTCTAAGCTTTCAACACAAAAAGCTCTTCACTAATCCCACAAGATCAATGTCAAAATATACAGGGAAAGTGCAACATGTTCTGATAAAGAGCTTCAATTTTAAAAGCCTACCCTGAAGAGAGCACAACTCAATTCTCCGAAACTGGGGAACATTTTTCCACTCGTCTCTCAATTACAATTAGAATGCATACCTTGGTTTCTTTCCGAATGTGGCAAAAATATTAAAGTACAATTTTATTATGATAATTAAAATACATTTTCATTATGATTGGATATTAGTTAACAAGATTCTGCAGAATCTATATTAGCAATGCTATACCTAATGTGAGGAAAGGTTCAGAGAATTAGCTTGCTTATCCCCAGAAAACAATTCATAACTGCAGCCACATGGTAATTCTATTTGCAATTATGGACCTTAATATTTTTGGTTAAATACCGAAATATTCATGCAGAAAGTCCAAAAATGCATTGAAAAATTGTCATATACAAAGGAAATGTTAACAGGATTAACATGCAAATTCTTGAAAAGTAATTATTTCAAGGTGGAACTATTTTTACAGGAAATCACCATTTGTAATTCCTTAGAGCCAGACGTGGAATGGAAAAAGATAAGAAAAAACAAAAGTGATAAACGTGCTATGGATAGTTGCAATAAAAAACAGGCAGGTTCCCACATAAAGACACCTTAGACAATCCACTTGCAGTATTCCATAACATTTATTTGTTAATGAAATTCAAATTTTCAAGGCAGACAAGTGACAAAGTGTAGGAAATGTGCAAGCAGCAAAATGCAAATAAATACACGAAAGTCAGCTTGAATGTAGCAATTACTGCAAAAGGATGATAACAGAAATGGCTAGAATGTTGTCAAATGCACAACACACCTGGGACAGTTTCCTAGGATATCTGCTCTCTTTTATATTCAACCCCCTTTTTACAAGTGTGGACTGATCAAATAAAGAAAATATGAGCAGATAGTATAAATGCAAAGAGCCTTTACAAAGAGCTAGAATGGATGTCAATGAAGTTATCACTCCATTTTACCATTACATAACATTCTTGGGAGTAATAATCAACTTGGAGCAGATAGAAACATACAAACATAGAAAATAGGTGCAGGAGGAGTCCATTCAATATGATCATGGCTGATCATCCAGAATCAGTACCTTGTTCCTGCTTTCTCTCCATATCCCATGATTCCGTGAGCCCTCAGAGCTATATCTAACAGATTCTAATTCCACAGATTCACAACTCTTTGGGTGAAGATGCTGCTAAATAATTATTAGAAGAACCAAAGGGATCTAGAAATTCTGGCAGTTAATTGCAACTTTTTCACAACATGGCAGTGCAGCTTTATTAAAAACTACTGACCTTTCAATAAATGCTTTAGAGTATAAACCTTAATGGCAACATGCAAAGTACAGAACGGAGAGTGCTGGCACATTATGTTCCTTGTTTTAGACTGGGCCACCAATGATGTCTAATGTGCGATGCAAGACATGTTTACATTGCTATCTGAAAGGTGCAATGAGCTAAATTAGCCCTCTGTACTGAAGGAGTTGTCACAAATGAGCAAAGTTTGAAGTAATGACAAAGAAATTCAATGTTTTTGCACAAATAAGAATGTTCACCAATTAACATTTAAATCCATTAATGATCAAGTTCCTGTACTAACTCGCTAAGCACCTAGAACAGATAGTTCGATGATCAGAGATGCTGCCTGTCCCACTGCGGTTTAAACCAGCATCAGCAGTTCCTTCCTATACATCTAGAACACATGGTATTTTAATAAACTTTATTTCAGTGATGAAGAATAAAATGTGAACTAGCTGTAATGAGTCTGTCTCTTACCCTTGTCTGTGTAGTTGTCTTTGTACAGGGGCGTTCTGCCCTTGACTTGGTTGAAGAATCCTGGAAATAAGCAGCAAGACAAATGTGTGAATTTGGTTTACACAGCAAATAGAATTGCTAGTTATCTATCTTTCCTCTTACCTGGTTTCAGATGAAGTCTTTTGTTTTGTTTGTGACTTTTGTTTACTGGTTATTCCCATTTCAGCAGCCCTTGAAGACAAAACACAACTGATTAGATGTTTAGGGCAAATGTTTGGCAGATGCAGTATAATGTGGATAAATGTGAGGTTATCCATTTTGGTGGCAAAAACAGGAAAGCAGACTATTATCTAAATGGTGGCCGACTAGGAAAAGGGGAGATGCAGCGAGACCTGGGTGTCATGGTACACCAGTCATTGAAAGTGGGCATGCAGGTGCAGCAGGCAGTGAAGAAAGCGAATGGTATGTTAGCTTTCATAGCAAAAGGATTTGAGTATAGGAGCAGGGAGGTTCTACTGCAGTTGTACAGGGTCTTGGTGAGACCACACCTGGAGTATTGCGTACAGTTTTGGTCTCCAAATCTGAGGAAGGACATTATTGCCATAGAGGGAGTGCAGAGAAGGTTCACCAGACTGATTCCTGGGATGTCAGGACTGTCTTATGAAGAAAGACTGGATAGACTTGGTTTATACTCTCTAGAATTTAGGAGATTGAGAGGGGATCTTATAGAAACTTACAAAATTCTTAAGGGGTTGGACAGGCTAGATGCAGGAAGATTGCTCCCGATGTTGGGGAAGTCCAGGACAAGGGGTCACAGCTTAAGGATAAGGGGGAAATCCTTTAAAACCGAGATGAGAATAACTTTTTTCACACAGAGAGTGGTGAATCTCTGGAACTCCCTGCCACAGAGGGTAGTCGAGGCCAGTTCATTGGCTATATTTAAGAGGGAGTTAGATGTGGCCCTTGTGGCTAAGGGGATCAGAGGGTATGGAGAGAAGGCAGGTACGGGATACTGAGTTGGATGATCAGCCATGATCATATTGAATGGCGGTGCAGGCTCGAAGGGCCGAATGGCCTACTCCTGCACCTAATTTCTATGTTTCTATGTTTCTATGATTATATTCTGGCAATCTCCAAATAAAGTCCTTGGTCTTTATCTTCAAATAGAGCATAGTAGGCAAAAATGGCACCATATTTTTCCATCAATCCTCACAAATCTAAATGGTTTACCCATTTATAATTATTTATTTATATGATTACTGGTTCTGCAAAACTGTCACTTACTTAATTTGTTTTTTCCTGTCTAAAGATTTCTGAGTTGCTACTGAAAGGGATATTCTTTCTTTAGGACACTTCCATTTCTCCTACAGATTAAAGGAGAAAAGCAAATCAATGAATGAGGAAGACAAAAAGTAAAGTGAAGAGTACATATAAACCTTATTAATCATGTACAGGTGATTCACGTAATGACAGAGTCCCAAACATGCACATTGTTAAACTCTACTGCCGTTACCACTCCGTTTCTACTCAAACTGTGATCCAAGACCCTCCAAATACAACATCCCTTATTCTACTTTCATTCTTTTTCCCCATTTCCCAATTTACATGACCCCATTCACACATTGGCTCTTGGTTCACCAAGCCTATGGATAAACTTCAACAATCTGCAGGAGAAATTCAGCTGGTTGAGCAGCATCTGTGGGTGGATGACTGTCAATGCTTCAGGTTGAAACCCTGTGGCAGGAAATGCTGCTCGGCTCACTAGTTAGTGATTACAGATACTAGTTCCTCCACCAGACACTAGTATCTGTAATCACTTGTCTCCATTAAAAATTCTCACTTTCAAATCCCCCACCTCCACCCACTAATCTTCAACCTTAATATACTTTGGCATATCTGCATTGATCCAATTCTGGCCTTTGATTCCCTTCAGTGAAGTACTGAATTTGGTCATTTCAGTACTTGTGGCTGGACCTTCAGGTTCCAGTGTTAATCACTGGACTTCCCTGTCAGCCGACCAGTCCAATCACTCCCATTACCCTCACTTTATTCCATCTGAAACAGCAATTTATTTTCTCTCATGCCCACCAAATTCCCTTTCCAGATACTCATTAAGTCATTAAAGATTTTAATTAACCTGCTCGGGTAATTTTAACATCTTCCTTGCTTTTCCATCTCTAGTTTTAATTTGTTTAACAGGGCAAATGGATACCATGGAAATGATATGCTTGAAATGTTTTAAGTAATACTTTAACATACAAAAAAATAATGTGGATAAATGGATATTTCATTGACTCACAGAGAAAGTTACCATTTGTCGCAGTTGTTTTTCTTTGCGAATTTCACGATCTTGAGATAGGATCTGCATTCTCTCATTCGAAGTTAATACAAAGAAGATGTCATGTATATCGTAAAGTGCAGCTCGCAACTGAAAAAAACATCAAAAGTTAAGCAATTTGTTTGTTACACCAGTTTATTCCGCTCATGTGTTACCAATGTTGTTAAATACCTGAGCAACAACTCTTTCCTGCAGAGAAACATCTTGTGATGAAGTGGCACCTCTTCTCAAGGATGCTTCTGGCTGGAAGCTATTGATGAACTCCATGGTATCCTTCAACAAATTAACATTTACAAAGCGTTTAAATAATCAGTAGTCACAAAGGTTGATGTTTAAACGAGAAACTGTTCTAGTTTAATTCCAACTGCATTAAAGTTTAATTCCAACTGTATTTGATAATTTCAAAATGGATCAAACCTTACATTTTAAATCAACCAATAATTTAGTTGAATATGGTTTCTTATTTGCAATCCAAAGATTGTGCACATTTTAATTGCTTACTTTGACAGTTTGCTGAAGCTGTTTTAGTTTCACTGTCTTCATCAGTCTGCGAGTTAAAAATCCTTTTGCCAGAGCTGTAATCTTATGAAATTTTTGTTGAATTTCTGGTGTATTCATCTGCAAGACAGTTATTTCATATCAATGTCATTACATTTCTACTCCGGTAAATTTCTCAAATTTATCTTTTCTATTTGCTCAAAATGATAGCCGCATACAAGCTCTTTCTCACGCACACCTATAGATATGTTGACCAAAAGCCACCGCCAGCAATGAGAAATAGTGAATATTAGATGGTCATGCCCAGTTAGTACAAATTGTTATGCACATACAAAGTTCCATATTAAGCTCCATAAATATAAAGTATACATTTTGGACTGGTGCACAGAGACCAAAATATTTTTGAAGGCATTGACAAATTGATAAAAGTAGAAACTTAACACCAAGCTCAGGTCATAGCCTCAGAATTAAAGGACATTCTTTTAGAAAGGAAATGAGGAGAATTTTCTTTAGTCGGAGGGTGGTGAATCTGTGGAATATTTTGCCACAGAAGACTGTGGAGGCCAAATCAGTGGATATTTTTAAGGCCGAGATATATTCGTGATTAGTATAGGTGTCAGAGGTTACAGGGAGAAGGCAGGAGAATGGGATTAGGAGGGAGAGATCAGCCATTCAATCAGCCATGATTGAATGGCGGAGTATAAGTGATGGGCCGAATGGCCTAATTCTACACCTATAACTTAAAACGCAGCAGGTTTGGATATTTTGGATTGATCACAGTGGAGAAATGAGGTCCAGTTATAAATTGAATCTCACTCCAGTTTTGGACTAATTTAAATTTAAAGCCGGCACACTTGGTTTTCCAAGGCTAAGTGGAGGCAGGAGTTGGTAAATCCACCAAGCTTTTCCCAAGTGTCCGAGAGTCAGGAGCAAGGATTCTGTCCCCTTCTCCCAAAGCACCAACTCTTGTGCTTCATGCATTTCAGTCTCATTGTAAGCCTTATAACCTTCAAAGGAAATTTAGTGCTAAATAAATTAGGCACAACAGTTAATATCTGCAAGTGAAAACCTACACATTAGTCACTTTATTGATACACTGATTTTTATGGATAGGAAAGGTTTTGCTTACATCAAAACTGCTTTAAATGCGATGTGATCCAATTATAAATGAAAGACACTCCATTACGAAGGAAGACTTGATCAGCTTACTGACCCCTCTCACTATATTTCCAAACTTCTAGGAATCCAAGTGGGCAGCAGTGATCCCGTCCTTTCCTCTTACCTGTGAGCGTCTGGTCCTCAGCCTGCTAATGAAACTGGATGACTGCACTTCCTGGACTCCATCATCCTGAACTGCCCATCGACTGAATGATGACTCAGGACTTATTGATTTGCTGGTGAGCACTGGAAAAAAAGGTTAGATATAATGTAATGTAAAATATCAGGGAAAGGAAACTGTTTTCACATTTTAGCAACTTGTACTCAAGCATAATTATGTATTTATAGAAGCTACTTATCAACTTTTCCTAAACTCACAGGGAAGTTTACAAAAATAGCACCTTTCATCTATTTGTACATTCAAGGATGAAATGCAGTAAATTTCACATTTCAGAGCCCTGCCGTTTATGAATTATTTAAATACTACACACCACCATTTAGAGCGGTTATGTTTCCTGGAAAACCACCTGAATGATGAATGATTTGAGAGACCAGGACTAAAAGGAACAGGAAAGACCAAAATCCTGAGGGTCAGGCAGCAACTCTGGAGAAAATGGATAGGTAAGTTATCAGGTCAGAAGCCTTCTTCAGACGTGTCACCTACCCATTTTCCAGACTTGAAAATACACATTTGCAGTTCCTTTTTATTACGAGGAACAAGGTTTCAAGGGCAAGGTAGTCATGAAGAAAGCAGGGGGTTCAAAGGGTATTTTATTGTCAGGTGTACCAATTAAGGTGCAGTAAAACTTGATTTACATAGTCATACTAAAAAAAGCAACAAGACACACAACAACATAAAAGTTAACATAAACATCCACCACAGCGGATTCCCCTCATTCCTCACTGTGATGGAAGGCAATAAAATCTAATCTTCTTTCCTCTTTATTCTCCCGATTCAAAAGTGAAATTAGGAAAAGATATCTGTTCTGGTCAAGAAAAGGTGGGAAGTACGGTCGATTGTGCCAAGGAAAGTGTGGGGCAGCGAGGTAGCTGATTAGATGGTTTTAATGGTGATGACAACTCAATACAATACAATACAATTTTATTTGTCATTTGAACCTCATTGAGGTCCAAATGAAATGTTGTTTCTGCAGTCATACATACAAAAAGAAAAAGACCCAAGACACAACACAATTTACACAGACATCCATCACAGCGCATCGCCTCCTCGCTGTGATGGAAGGCAAAAAACGTATCTCTCCCCTGCACTCCCCTCCGATGTCAGAGTCAAAGCCCCCGGCGGGCGATGGTAATTGTCCCGCGGCCATTAAAGCCACGCCGGGTGATGCAAGGCCACGTTGTTGTTGGAGCCCCCGGCGGGCGCTAGCAAAGTCCCGCAGCGGGGCAGTGATGTAAGGCCCCGCTCCAGGTACTCTTCAACCCTGCAACTCGGGCGGGTGAAGTCGCCGTTGCGGAAGCCCCAAAAAGCGGTCTCCCAGCAGGGACCCGCGGGCTCCCGGTGTTCCTGTCTGCCAGACCTGCGGTTGGAGCTTCTGAATCTCCGGGGGTCGGGTCACAGCAGCGCGCCACCACCGCTCCACCCGCTCCGGACTCGGCCAGCTCCGCGATGGTGGGTAAGTCCGCAGCTCCGCGACTGGAGCCCCAGGTCGTTCCTGCTGGAGGCCGCTCCACGTTGCAGCCCCAACGACAACGGAGACCCGACAAAGAAAAGGTCGGGTCTCCCGTGCAGGGGAAAGATTTTAAAGTTTCATTTATGCTTAAAAATATCAGATATTTTGGTTTAAATTCATAAGACCCTTTAAAGTATTAAAGACTTACACAACTGCGTCAAGATTGATGCACCGTGGGAAACTAATGTGCTTGATTACATTTCCTGCGATGCACTGTTCTATGTCTCTTGAAAATTACTTACAAGAGTGACTGCCATCCACTCGATTGGTCAGGGAAGGCACAACATAGCTTCTATTTATTCTCCTCCAATCTAAAGAGGTTTCTTTACTTGAACAACTTTCCGACGAGACCCTCACAAAACTGGTTTGCTCTCTCAGTCGCCTTTCTTGTTCTTCTATTTCCTAAAGATGAAGAGAGTAAATCAATACAAAATATCCTCTCTTTCTAAAACCCCAAATGAAGTAACTCTTAAGCTCTTCAGAAAGTATGGCCTGCTTTGTGAAAGCAGGCAGATAGGAGACCAAACCTAAACAAACTATTACCAAACATTACAATGCTTCCTTGTCTTTCATCTATGTATTGAAGTTAAATTAGTGCACTCAAGGGATACCCACATCACTATTGACATGCCAATTATCATCAGCTGGTAAAGATTCTGTTACACATCTTGTCAAATGGAAGTCAGCAATTCCACAGGCTCACTGAAGATGACATGCAACAAGATGTCATCAGGAAGGACTGGCCAATGTAGCTAACGTTATTCAGCATGTTTCTGCAGCTAGTTTATGGGGGGGAAAGCGAATCAAAAAGGTGTACGCCAAATCATGGGTTTTAGGGCAAAAACAGAACACTAACAGAACACCACAAGTCAAGCAGCATCTATGGAACTGAACATCTATGGAGGTTACAAACAGCATCGCGTTTTGTAACCTCAAACAGAACCTTTGCCTCCACAGATCTGCTTGACCCACTAAGATCTTCCAGCATTTTTTGTTCTAGATTCCAGCATCTGCAATTTATTTTGTCTTCGGATTTTAGGCAGTTTATTAACAGGAAAAATTTATAATGTTGAACCAAAGACATGATACCAAAACCAAAGATATGAGAATTTGGTTCGGGGGAAACAGCATGAATCACAAAGTGACAGTTACACAAAGAAGAACAAAAGTTAAAGTAGAGCGTGATTAAAGTAGGTCATGTATTATATCAACTATTTTCAACTGTCATGTTCTCTGTAATATCGTTTTCAGTTTTAGACATATATTTAAAGATTACAGAATGCAAACAGCAATTGCCAACATTTAACAATTGTTTTTGTAAAAATAATGTTATACGAATCAAACTGAAGGATAAATCTCAGTGAAATGAATGAGGTGCTCTCTCTCGCTCCCTACCATCCGCAGTTTCTCTTGCTCTTTCTCTTGTTCAGCTATGAGCATAGACAGTTGCAAGGTATGTTGTTCCTCCAGCTGCCTCCGCATTTCTACCAATGCCAACATCTGTTTTGTGATAAGCTCTTCATCTGTAAGATTAATAATAGGTATCAAGGAAAAAAAAAATCAAAGAGCGCGTCTCAGTTTTCAATGTAATAAAAAGATTGCACATGAAGGGAAACTTCAGCCAGGCCAGAGTGACACATTTAAACAGTCCACTTCCTGGTCATCATGTGTGGTCATCTTGCCCCAAGTGACACACTCATTTTATGCACAGAATTTGCCCGAGCATCAGCTCCACTCCAGAACCAAGAGCATCCGAACTGCATCAGAGCTAGACGTTCACACAAACTGAGCAGATCCCACGTCTGCACACTACCATATCTAGTTGTGAATGCTTACACATTGATCTGAAAATTGAACATAACACAAGCTTCATTGACTAGTTACATGCAGAATTATAACTAGAATTTTGGACATTGTGCATTTAAAAGGACATCTAAATCCCTCTGCACTTGTGTTCTGCATTCTCTCCCCATTTAGATAACTTTTTTTCTTTCTTTCAGAATGGGAAGTCAAATCTTCTCACGTTATAAACCATTTGCCAGATGTGTGTTCATTCGATCTATAATTGCTGCATAGCTAACATTCTCTTTACAACTGGTCCGTGATTTCCCTTTGACCAACCCTCGTTGAATTTGTCTGGTTATCCAGCAGTTTTCCAAGTGACCTGCTACAGCAGCTTCAATATAACTTTAGCGTCAACTGATGTTATGCTAACTGTTCTACAATTGCTAACTTTGTCTCTCTCTTTTTCAAATGGAACTCTTGCTTAATGTATATTAAATAATTACATTAGGTAATGTATTAACTATTTTGTTTGTCATTTCTAGGACCCTAGGATAAATGTAACAGGGCTCATGGTCTGAGCTCTGGACAGTTCACAACTCCACCAATTATACCTCAGCAGCACAAACCCTGGCAACTATTACACAACCCCCCACCCTCCCTTCCCCAAGCAATCCTTCCAGTTCCTTTCACTCTCTCGTCAGCATCCTCATTAATCATGTTTACCACAAATTCATTACAGTTTAATCATTGTACAGAACCAAAATATTTACTCTGAATTATAGACAGAATTAGAACTTTTTTTAAGTAACATTTCAAAAGTTGGAAAAATGCTTATAAAATCAAACATTTGTTCAGCAGAAATCTTCACTTAATAAATGATTACACATGTGCCTGAATTACCTTAACTATCATATAGAACCAGTGGATCCAACATCCTCATTACTTTATAGAAAATTATCAAACGGCAAACTAAATTAAGAGCTATTATGCAATTAGTACTTCTGTACAGGACCTCAGAGCATCGTTACACTGAGAACATCATCAGGCATCCAGTATTGTTTACAGAGGATGATTTAACATTACTTATCTCCATGGATAGGAGGAAGAAATGTCCTTACCTCCTGTCTTAATATGGCTATTTAAGGGCACTTCATTTTCACTCCTGATTATAGGAACTCTTTGATGCCTTTCTTGAATCCACCTGCTCATCTCCTGAACAAATGAGGCTGTAGTTTTAATAGTCGACTGTTTGTTTTCTTTGGTATTTAGAATACCCAGATCTAACTTGCGTTTGGCTTTAATTTCCATGTTGCTTTGTGAACACTTTTCACGTTCGGGAGGTGCCAGCAAGAAATCAGCTTGTTGCTTTGTGCGTTGAGCTTGCAACAGCACTGGAGATGGATGAATGACATCATACGATTTGTTCAGCACAGTAGGTGAACCTTGTTTAGCCTTTTCAATCAGGCTGCTGGTCTTTTGGTCACTGAGATCAAGTTCAAGTGGGGTTTCTAATAGCTGGCATACGTCTTGTTTACTTGTAAGCAATGGAGAAGCCCGTTCCAAATCACATGAATCTTTGTGAATCAAGCTCCTTATTGGCATCTGAACTTCAGTATCAACGATGGTTCCAATCAAGTTTACTTCAGGTTTTCCACAAAGTTCAGAGATGGTAAATGGTGAATTATTTTTTGACATTATATCATTTATCTTTCCCAAAGACGATGAAAGATCTTGCAGTTTTCCAGCATGTTTTTCAATTTCTTCTTGATTGATAATTACTGAAAGCTCATTTGGAATAGCTCTCCGTACATCAAGACTATCAATGTTTATTTGATATGTGTTCGTCCCAGGTACGCCACTAAATTTGTCTTTTGGGCTAAGCTCATATGCATTCACTGGGTTATTAATAACAATATTGGTTGTGGTTCTGGGGCATCTTTGGTGTATTTTGGGACTTCGACTTGGTTCAGGATTGGGCAGTTTAGCATAGGATCCTGTTAGACTTTTAAGCAAACTATTTTCATATTCAGATGCCGATCTATTTATCCAATCGTCATCTGACTCAGATTCTTTAGATGAGCCGTTTATTGACTTTGCTGCAAAGTCTAAATTTGGAGTACATAAAACTGAAGTGGATACGTTAAGTGCTATTTTATCATGCAATTCAAAGCTTTCATTGATCACAGAAGCAACTTGTGATTGTAAAGATGACCTTGAACTGCATGAATTATCAACTATCACAGGACTAGAACTTTGACTTCTGTTAGAAACGTTGTTTCGTTCGTTTTGCCAGTCATCAACTTTAACACCATCATTTTCTTTATCTGAATGGCTTTCATTTGTACCTTCCTTGGAAACAGTTTTCCCATTACGTCGGTTTTGTTCTCTCTCTATGTATTCCCTTGACTTTTTAAGCAAATTCTGGAGACTCATTGTGTAAGGATCAGGATATTCCTTTGCAGGTGGCAGTACATCAGTGTTTTTAGGGTTCACAAATACTGAACTAGTATTAGCTTGGATGTTACCAGTTGATTTGGGCAGCTTGCTTATTTGAGAAGAAAAGCTACATCTTTCGTCAGAGTTTCCATTGGAAATCTTTTCCTTCAATTTCAACAGCGGTCTAGATAACAGAATAAGGTCCTTGGAGTTTTCAGTACATGTTGGCGAAAGCGAAGAACGGTTAGAATGTTGTATTGTTGTGAATTCATTTACTGGAAGTTGTGTAATAGGATGTTTTGCATATTCAGTAGTACTTGGCACTTTACATACCTTGAAAAGAAAATGGGTTTTTTTAACATCAGGGCAAGTACAAGTACTGCACAGTTTACCTCTCTTCACTATTGAAAACATTTTCAGTTGTACCAATACATTGAACATTTTATAATGTTCAATGTATATATGATGACGAATAGGAATTGAAAATTTGCTTTTTAAAATAAAAACAAAGTCCTAGCCTTTAAAAAAATTCCACTATCTTAAACTATATTAAAAGCATCAACTCCATGAGATATTCAGGAACTGCAGGAGGTCCATTAGAAGTGAAGCATAACACTTAAATGTTTGTTGGTAACCAAATAGTGTTGTAACCTGACAAAATCCCATGATGTTGTGTTTGCTTTTGGTATCCATGTGCACAGTTGTAAACACAAGACAAAGCATCCAGCGGGGCTGCAATATGCATGTCTTTCTGCAAGCTTCCATCATTACAGTTTGAGTCACTATCTTGGCTACAAGTTATGTTAAAACCAAATGACACATTTGTGATAAAAAATAAAATCTCTGGTAATATGTCTGCGGTCATGGCTACAGCTCATTTGATTTCCTGAACCTGCTGCACTTGTGATTTTGGACACACAAAGATGGAGTAACTCAGTGGGACAGGCAGCACCTCTGGAGAGAAGGAATGGGTGACGTTTAGGGTCGAGACCCTTCTTCAGTCTGAAGAAAAGTCACCCATTCCTTTTCTCCAGAGATGCTGCCTGTCCTGCTGAGTTACTCCAGCTTTGTGTCTATCTTCGGTTTAAACCAGCATCTGTATTTCCTTCTTACGCACTTGTGATTTTTTATTTTTATTTTTATAAATTGTATTAGATCTATCTCTGCCTTAAAGTTATCCATTGACAGCCTCCACAGCCTTCTGTATTCACAACTGGTGCTAAATGAAAGAGATTTGGAACAGCTTTAGCAGCTCAAAAGCTGGGCATCCATGAGCTTTTGGTTTAAATTCAATGTTGGATAGGGCCATTGTTGGCAAAGCCTTGCTTATGCATCTCCTCTCATTGCCAGTGAGAAGGGTGGTGGTAAAAGCCACCACAGTGCCGCTTGGTGTGAGGTTCCAGGATTGGGCTTTGCCGACAATGAACCAATCACCAATAGGAACCTCAAGATACACTGCCCTCCATAATGTTTGGGACAAAGACCCGTCATTTATTTATTTGACTCTGTACTCCACAATTTGAGATTTGTAATAGAAAAAATATCACATGTGGTTAAAGTGCACATTGTCAGATTTTAATAAAGGCCATTTTTATACATTTTGGTTTCACCATGTAGAAATTACAGCAGTGTTTCTACATAGTCCCCCCATTTCAGGGCACCATAATGTTTGGCACACAACAATGTCATATAAATGAAAGTAGTCATGTTTAGTATGTTGTTGCATATCCTTTGCATGCATTGACTGCTTGAAGTCTGCGATTCTTGGACATCATCAGTTGCTGGGTGTCTTCTCTGGTGATGCTCTGCCAGGCCTGTATTGCAGGCATCTTTAGCTTATGCTTGTTTTGTGGGCTAGTCCCCTTCAGTTTTCTCTTCAGCGTATAAAAGGCATGCTCAATTGGGTTCAGATTGGGTGATTGACTTAGAATTGGTCATTTTATAGCTTTGAAAAACTCCTTTGTTGCTTTAGCAGTATGTTTGGGATCATTGTCTTACTGTAGAATGAACCGCGTCAATGAGTTTTGAGGCATTTGTTTGAACTTGAGCAGATAGGATGTGTCTCTCCACTTCAGAATTCATTATGCTACTACCATCAGCAGTTGTATCATCAATGACGAAAAGTGAGCCAGTACCTTCAGCAGCCATACATGCCCAGGCCATAACACCCCCCACCACTGTGTTTCACACATGAGGTGGTATGCTTTGGATCTTGGGCAGTTCCTTCTCTCCTCAATACTTTGCTCTTGCCATCACTCTGATATAAGTTAATCTTCGTCTCATCTGTCCACAAGGCCTTTTCCCAGAACTGTGGTTGCTCTTTTAAGTACTTATTGGCAAACTGTAACCTGGCCATCCTATTTTTGCAGCTAACCAGTGGTTTGCATCTTGCAGTGTAGCCTCTGTATTTCTGACCATGAAGTCTTCTGCGAACAGTGGTCATTGACAAATCCACACCTGACTCATGAAAAGTGTTTCTGATCTGTCGGACATGTGTTTGGGGATTTTGTTTTATTATAGAGAGAATTCTTCTGTCATCAGCTGTGGAGGTCTTCCTTGGCCTGCGATTACTAAGCTCACCAGTGCTCTCTTTCTTCTTAATGATGTTCCAAACAGTTGATTTTGGTAAGCCTAAGGTTTGGCTGATGACTCTAACAGTTTTAATCTCGTTTCTCAGTCTCATAATGGCTTCTTTGACTTTCATTGGCACAACTTTGGTCCTCATGTTGATAAACAGCAATAAAAGTTTCCAAAGGTGATGGAAAGATTGGAGGAAAGACTAGGTGCTGAGAGCTCTCTTATACCTGCATTAAGGAGGCATTTAAACACTCCTGAGCAATTACAAACACCTGTGAAGCCATGTGTCCCAAACATTATGGTGCCCTGAAATAGGGGGAATATGTATAAACACAGCTGTAATTTCTACATGGTGAAACCAAAATGTGTAAAAATGGCCTTTATTAAAATCTAACAATGTGCACTTTAACCAAATGTGATGTTTTCTATTACAAATCTCAAATTGTGGAGTACATTGTCAAATAAATAAATGATGGGTCTTTGTCCCAAACATTATGGAGGGCACTGTATGCCTTTTTATCCATCTACATGAATCCAGTTTGCCTACATTCGCTCCATATCCTGGAACATATAGTGGAAATTACCTGCACTGTACTCAAGTAACATGCACGCTATTTTCAGTTTCCAACACAATACAAATCTAATTGCAGCCTTTATTTCAAAGCCCAACTCCAAAAGCAAAGTGACAATGATTACTATTGAAATCAATATGAGTGAATGAAGTAGTAAAACGTGCAAAATACGAGTGGAGGAAATGGAGATCGGAGGAAAATACTCCAATGGCCATTGACATATTAGGCATGAAGAAACCGTTTGATGAATGATCTTCCACCCATCATGCACGGAGTGATGCTTGGCACATTGACCAGCTTCACTAACAATTCTTCAGACATTGATTTACTAATAATTGTCCATGCGATAAAAACTGGACAAGGAGCTGGGATTGATTAAATGCAAGTATCATTTAAGCCATGCAAGTACTTCTCAGACAACACCCACAACAAAGCAATCTATACAATGATCTGCCATAATCAACACCACAACTTTTGTTCTTATTCCCCAGCATCTCACCAGGAAGGACACTATTACACGATTGAATACGTTCCAACGTCTGGACAAGTGTCACCCCAAAACACAAGCTTCTTGATACAATCGAGAATAAGGAATCAAGGGATATCGGGGAAAAACAGGAACGGGGCATTGATTTTAGATCAGGGGTTCCCAACCGTTTTCGTTCCTTTTACCTCAAGGAACTTTAATAGCACATAACAATGTTATTTCACTTATTTATGAACAACGAATGGTGAACAGATACCGGTATACCAGAACCAATCACAGTCAGTCAATGAGAAAAAATATGTACATATCCAGAATCAACAAATTTACCCCCGGGGAGGCAAATTTCACCCCAGGTTTGGAACCTTTGTTGTAGATGATCAGCCATGATCATATTGAATTTCGGTGCTGGCTCGAAGGGCCGAATGCACCTATTTTTCTATGTGTCTAGAATAAATAATCCCCTTGATTAGCACTTCATTCACGGACCCAAGGATTCACCTCTTCCATCATGGCCTGTGGAGTTACACTACCAATTCAACAATGTTTCTCCAATAGCAAGTCCACAATCTGTACTATGTTCAGAGGACATGTGAGTGAACATGATGATGGAAGAAGTCTTTGCACAAGTCTGGGGCCTCAGTTTTGCTGCATAACAGGGAACTTGCACAAGACTGGGAAAAGGCCTCTGAACTTTGCTCATTTGATGCACTTCTTCCTCCAATGTCAAGAAACTTGTACGGTCATTTGTTAGTAGGTGACATACCATTTGCAGGTAGTTCAGGAATAGTTGAGATCTTAATTTGATGTTTATTGTTGAATTACCTGCTAATTACCCACTGAGTCAATTAATCCTGCCCATTGTCCCCACAGAAAGCTAAATTCTGGTCTTCATTTTGACATGAATAACAACCAAAGATCATAGAGGGTTGGGATCCACTCTATGATCTTTGATAACAACGGTGTCATTTATCAGTCTGAAGAAGGGTTTCGGCCCGAAACATCGCCTATTTCCTTCGCTGCATAGATGCTGCTGCACCCGCTGAGTTTCTCCAGCATTTTTGTGTACCCTGGTGTCATTTATAAAATGCCTCCAATGGCAAATTCTCCATTGGCACCTCACAGAATCAGACAACACTTAGAGCCACAGGGGACAAGAGGACACGTCAAAGATCTATGTTTTAAGCAGCATTGTTATGTTGTAACACAATTGAGATTTTACAACCTGCATTTTATTCTGGTTTAATATCCAATTGCCATATCAATATTTCATATTCTTCAAGTAAAACTTAGAAATTTAAAAACTGCAGAAAATATCATCTTCCAAAAACACTCAAAAACAGATTTAGTGGGATAAGATTCCAACAATCTGAGTTGCAGACTTAAAAAAAAGTTATATTGATAATAAAATGCATAATGTTCAGTTAATTTATTCACTGGTGCAAGTTATCATCCTCAGCACCAATTTAGTCTGCTATCCTGTGGTCCCTACACATTTTGTAATGACACACGACGTAACATTATTGTACTGGAAGAACAGGTTCAATACCAAGCATCAACCAACTCTTTTCGAACAAATCAACAAAATCAGTCAAATTATGTCCACTATGAAATAAGTGATCAGATCACCTACATTGCTTAATAGTTAAAAGAAAAGGATAAGACACCAGAACTCAAAAAACACACCATCTTTTGAATCTAAATGAATTGAGAGCAACACCTTATTGAAAGAGCCAGCAAGTCTCCCCAGCACTACGTTGCATTGAAGTTTCCATGATGCGAACAAGAGTGGTTTGAACCCACGACTCAGTGGGCATCACTCATTCAGCAGTTATTACCACCATGCAACATTGTTCACGAATGCTGCAAAACATTTACTTGTAGAGAAAATGCTAACAATAAGTCAGAATTCCCACAGCCAATTAGTTTGAAATTATATGTGTAGGAAAGAACTGCAGATGCTGGTTTAAATCGAAGGTAGACATAAAATGCTGGAGTAACTCAGTGTCTGAGTAAGGCAGCATCTCTGTAGGGGTGGAAGATTGCAACCTTCACGTGGTCCACCCTGTTTCGACGAATGCAATCAACCCGGCATGCACAATCAAATAAGATCATATAGAACAAGTTGTCGCACAACTTTAGGCTGTGCAAGCCAAAGCAAGAAGAAGAAGAAGCTTCTCTGAGAGAGGAATTGGCCTAACCCGAATCATCACCCATTCCTTCTTTCCAGAGATGCTGCCACTGAGTTACTCCAGCATTTTGTGTCTACCTTAGTTTGGAATGAAATCTACACAACCTCCTGATTTAGAGCTGGCATTTTAAATTCAATTTAAAATTCATTGTCAGAAACAGAAGCAAAATAACCAACCTGTACGTTTTCAATAATTTCTTCCACACGGGTAAGCAAGGCACTTTTTCTTGCTTTGTACCGACCAACCTCCAATTCCACAGCTTTCTGTCTGTATTGCTGCATCTCCAGTTTTCTTTCAGTATTCATCTAGAAAAACAACACTAGCTTAATGCAACCGGGCATTTTACAAGCAGTTTGCAGCAGAGCTGTACCTCACTAGAATAATGCACTTTCAAATGTCCAGGCTTACCAAATCTGAAAACATACAGGCAGCTTGTATTGTGATAACAACGTTTTCAGTCCGTTTGTTGGGTGATGAGTAACTTGAAGCCGCAGCAAGGTGATCAATTAACCAGCTTAATCTCAACAGCCAATGAGTCCCTCAAAAGCTTATGATTAACTATTGTGCCGAAGGCGTTTACATGTTTAAAGACGCCCCATTCATGCTTACAAAGTGCTCGGACAAATAAATACAACACATTAGACATCATGTGATATTTAGGATTTGTAAGCATTTTATCCACCGCAGTACACAAACACAGCGGCACTTATGTTTGGTCAAAATGCATTGGGTTAGAACATCCAGGATCTATTGTCAGACCTTTGGTGCCCAGCCTCACCAACCTGCTCTGGAAGCAGAGGGGCAGATGAGCCTTTAAGCTAAATGTTTCCCTTGTACACAGAGGTCCAACAGCATCCTTGCACTCCTTCAATGTCTATTAGGTATTCTTTAGCCATCGCCAAACATGCATTCCTTCTCCCACCTTACAGCATTCCAATAGACCATTCCTTCTTAAACACTTTGGTCCACTCTTCAATCCCCCATGATCAGCTGCCGTACGAGTCACTATACAAGTACACCTACCCCCCCCCCCCCCCTTCCTTCCCATGCACAGAGTCTTGGTCCAGGAGAAACAGTTTGTTCGCTCGTGTCAGACGATGTTCTGCCATCGCCTTGCCACAGCCAGTGCCACAACTGTGCCTCTGCGGAGATCTTCCGCAGTGCATGCCTCTCGGCCACAAGTCAGTAGGTGGGCCATTGTCTGTTCCTCTCCACAGTTGCACTTGTCAGAATCCGAGAAGCCCCACTTCTTCAGGTTGAGTCGGCAACGTCCCACTCCAGTGCGGAGTGTTAGACGACGACAAAAGGAGAAACAGTAATCTACTCCTTTCACACTGTAATCTCTGCTACACTGGCTAATCCAATCTTCATTGCCTTTTAACCTCCATCTTCCATCCTACACTAACCCCTGGCCTCAACCTTCCATGGTTTTCCAAAAGAGCTCCATGACAAGATGGCCAGATGCATGATGCACAGAAACAAGACCTGTGACACCTCAACTTTCAAACAAACAATTTACAATCATCCAGACTCAACATCAAACTCAATAGAATGATTCTTAATCACTCTCCCCATTTAAAGATTTTAAAGTCACAAGAAAGAAAGTCAAAGATAAATTAATTTTTTCAAGATCTTTTTCGACAATAAAAGTGTTAATTGCTTTAATAATAAAATCACCTATAAAAAAGTTATAATATACTTTTTTGGGCAGAAAATGTTTTTGGATCATTCAGCACTAACATTGTGTCAATGATTTCCTAAACTGCTCTGGAAAATTAACACAAGTGGTGATTCTGCTACCATGTCCATGACTATGGGTGACTTTGCCAAATCCCACCTTCTTGCGCTAGTCCTGAAGGCCAAGAACTTTTTGTGATGAGGACTTCACTTTTCACTCATTCATCAATAAAAAATTCCAGTTACTTGGTATCAACTCATGTCCAAAGCCACACTCCATTTAAATAGTTGACGCATTTAAACAAAACAATTAGTAACAAACTGATATTACGAACAGGTAAAAGCTTAGATTGAGCAATTAACGTCCTAGAGAACTCAAAATATAATCAGCACATTATTTGTTTTATATAACCCATGATATCTAACCTGTTTTATGTCTCATTCCCCCCCACCCCCTCCCCGACCCCAAGGTGTAAAAATCGAACTTACCAGAGGAGAGAGTACAGCTACCCCATGGAAGCAGAGAACAGAGATGCTTTCTTGGCAAGCTGATGGTGGAACTTCATTTGTTACCATCTCAGACTGAATCCTGACTAAATGCTTCTTACAGAACTCTTCATAATCTTCCATTGTTACCCACTAATTGTTTGTGCAACAGCTGTGAAGAGAAATAAATTATAGGTTACAAAAATTCTAACCATCATCCAAATAATCCAGCAATACAACACTAATATACCACAGCTAGAATTAAAGAGACCTTATGCTAAAGGATAATTTACAAAAAGTAACGGCTTGTAAATAAAGATATATAATGTTACTATGAAAGTTGAAAATTTGAGGTTTATATTTGAAAAAACTTTGCAAACAGAATAATGTATAAATATCCAAATTCTACTTTGGTAAGATGGATTCTCACTTTATTGCTTTTGAATAACGTTTTAAAACGTTGCTATCAGGCCGACAACAAAGCGACACTAAGTAAAACTTCAATTCTATATTTAAATTTAAATACTTACTATGCTACAAATTCTATGCTTAGTTTAGTTTATTTGTCCCATTTGCTCCTTGGCAGGATTATTTGTTACATCCCAATCTATTGGAACCTTGATACGTTCTAATTCTGTGAATTCAAAACAAATGCACCAACATCTCTCAAAGCCAAGACATATATCAACACATTTCAAGGGACCAGCCAGCCACCTTTCAGTCCTGTAAACATCATCTCCATTTGTTTTCATTAATATTTATTAATTCTCCACACTTTCCTGTTCATAATATCCTGTATAATGAAGACACTATAAAGCATTTCTTCAAAGTTCTGACATTTTTATTCTTCCTTATAATTTCTCCCGTCACTGCTTCTAAAAGCATTCACATTTATTGTCATTACTATAAGTAACAGGGGTCAAGGAAAGAGCCTTGACTGGCCTACTCCTGCAACCTATTTTTCTATGTTTCTCTTATAGAGGTGTACAAAATCATGAGGGGAATAGATCGACTAAACACATTTAGTCTTTTGCACAGAGTAGAGGAAATCAAGAACCAAAAGATATAGGTTTAAGGGGGAGGGAGAGATATGATAGGAACATGTGGGGTAACGTTTTTATCATACAAAGGTTGGGGGTGTATGGAACAGGCTGTCAGAGGCTATTTCCTTCGCTCCATAGATGCTGCTGCACCCGCTGAGTTTCCCCAGCAATTTTGTGTACCTTCGATCTTCCAGCATCTGCAGTTCCTTTTTGAACACTTTGTCAGAGGAGGTAGTTGAGGCTGGGACTGTCGCAACCTCTAAGCTGCATTTGGACATATACATTAACAGGTTTAGAGGGATATGGGCCAAACGCGGGCAGGTGGGACTAGTATAGGTGGGACATGTTGGTCAGTGCGGTCCCAAGGGTCTGTGTCCACGCTGTGTGACTCTATGAGGAGCCTTTCTTACACGGCCGGCCTGACACACACACACACACATACGAGAGCTGCGCTGCGGGTGTAGGCCCGGTGTCAGCCGCGTCAGTGTGAAGAGAGCACCGCAAACTTACGGAGGCTGGGGTCGGCAGCGGGCCCGCGGGTGTAGACTCACCGATCTCGGCTACCGTGCGGCGGCTCGCAGCCGGGCCCGACCGCCGGCCAGCCTTGTCGAGCAGCGTCGGCCTGTGGATCCCTCAGCCCAAGTCAGTCAGCCCCGACCGCGCTCTCAGGTCCGACTCCTCACAGCCCCGCTCTCTCTCTCACAGTTCCACATTAGGCCCCGCTCCCCGCTCTCTCTCACACACACACAGCTCCACACTAGGCCCCACTCCCCACTCTCTCTCACACAGCTCCACACTAGGCCCCGCTCCCGCCATTGCCGCCGCTCAAACCGCCCCACGTCACCTGGCAACCAGCACCGCCTCCCATTGGCTGTCGCAAACGGACACACTTCCGGGTCGCGACGGGGCCTAGCGCCGTTACCCTGGTGACCGCCCGCCCGCCCGCCCTCGGGTGATCCACAGCGGGTACAGCAGCATCTATGGAGCGAAGGTATAGGTGACGTTTCGGGCCGAAACGTCTGGATTAATGATCTGGATGAGGGAATTGAAGGCAACATATCCAAGTTTGCGGATGACACGAAGCTGGGGGGGGAAGTGTTAGCTGTGAGGAGGATGCTAAGGAGGCTGCAAGATGACTTGGATAGGCTGGGTGAGTGAGCGAGGAGGATGCTAAGGAGGCTGCAAGATGACTTGGATAGGCTGGGTGAGTGAGCAAATGCATGGCAGATGCAGTATAATGTGGATAAATGTAAGGTTATCCACTTTGGTGGCAAAAACAGGAAAGTAGACTATTATCTGAATGGTGGCCGATTAGGAAAAGGGGAGATGCAACGAGACCTGGGTGTCATGGTACACCAGTCATTGAAAGTTTAATTTAAAGTGCATTTGAAAGTGAAATTTAAATGCATTTCGTTGTCTCTGTACTGTACACTGACAATGACAATTAAAATTGAATCTGAATCTGAAAGTAGGCATGCAGGTGCAGCAGGCAGTGAAGAAAGCAAATGCTTTTAGAAGCAGTTTTGGTCTCCTAATCTGAGGAAAAACATTCTTGCCATAGAGGTAGTACAGAGAAGGTTCACCAGACTGATTCCTGGGATGGCAGGACTTTCATATGAAGAAAGACTGGATAGACTCGGCTTGTACACGCTAGAATTTAGAAGATTGAGGGGGGATCTTATAGAAACGTACCAAATTCTTAAGGGGTTGGACAGGCTTGATGCAGGAAGATTATTCCCGATGTTGGGGAAGTCCAGAACTAGGGGTCACAGTTTAAGGATAAGAGAGAAGTCTTTTAGGATCGAGATGAGAAAATCATTTTTTACACAGAGAGTGGTGAATCTGTGGAACTCTCTGCCACAGAAGGTAGTTGAGGCCAGTTAATTGGATATATTTAAGAGGGAGTTAGATGTGGCCCTTGTGGCTATAGGGATCAGGGGGTATGGAGAGAAGGCAGGTACAGGATACTGAGTTGGATGATCAGCCATGATCATATTGAATGGCAGTGCGGGCTCGAAGGGGCGAATGGCCTACTCCTGCACCTATTTTCTATGTTTCTATGAAACCCTTTCGCTGAATTTCTCCAGCACTTTTGTCTACCCTGGGGGTGATCCACAACCCAGAGCCGCCGCCACCACCCACGTCAGGCTCAGAGACCAGAGACTTGGCACATGCCCATCGGCGCCACTCATCAGTCCGGCAAACGCTGCAAAGTCGCACCATGATGCCCCACCTGTGACCCGGTGAAGCTTCAATTCCACGGACAAGGGCAGCGAAGATTCGAGTTGAAACATTCCCCGCTCGTCCATTCACATAAAATGTTCCCTTTCCATTATATGGACCAGTGGTTGGCCAAAAGATGCGTGTTTCCCAGCCGGGATGGATGGAGACTGAGGCAAGCATGAGGCAGCGTCAGCCGTGAGTAGCCAAGTGCGCTTTCAGGTGATTTATGTCAATGGCCAACGTACAAAGGATCACATGTGTGAACTGTGTACAATTTTACAGAGACCACCGCATTTTTAAAGTACAATAATTGTATCTCATTGAAAATCAATTTGATTGGGTTAATAACCACACGGTGGACTAGCAAGGCAATGTTTCAAGGCACCGTACAATGCTGTCATTAAACTGACTTAATGTACACTGAACAACTAGGGTCTCGACCCGAAACGTCACCCATTTCTTCTCTCCAGAGATGCTGCCTGTCCCGCTGAGTTACTCCAGCATTTTGTGTCTATCTTCGGTTTCTGAGCAACTTGATCTCCCAGTAGAACAGAGGGACCTGGAATACAAGTACACTTTGAGAGTAGTGCAGTAGGTAGGTAGGATGATCAAGAAGGCTTTTAGCACACTGGCCATCATCAGAAAGTGATTTGGTACATTATGTTTCAGTTGTACCAGACGTTGGTGAGGCCACACTTTGACTATCGTGTCAGGTTTGGTCACCCTGCGTTAGGAAGGATGCCATTCAGTTGGAAAGAGTGCAGAGTTTTACAAGGATGTTGCCAAGACTTGAGGGCCTGAGCCACAGGGAAGATTGGGAAGGCAAGGACTTTATTCCTCAGAGTGCAGGAGGATGATGGGTGATATAGAGGTGCATAACAGGAGAATAGATAGGGTAAATGCACATTGTCTTTCACCCAGGATAGGAGAATGAAGAACCAAGGGACTTAGTTTTAAATTGAGAAGTGTCACACTATTGGGACAATATTACACAGTGCTTGGTTTGCACCTTGGGGCGAAGACTAGTTAAGTGTGCCAGAAATCATCACATGCAGAAGAAATATAATGATATGGCAACAGAGTGATTAACAGGATCATTCGGTGCCCATTATCATGGACATTGTGGATGACACGTGCAAAAATTATCTGGAAATGGAAATCTGAGAAAAACGCTTCAAATGTGGGGATGTTTCAGCGTTTAGGGCAGAACTTGATTAGAACGGGTGTCAAGGGTTATGGGGAGAAGGCAGGAAAATTGGATTAGGAGGCAGAGATCAGCCATGATTGATTGGCAGAGTGAACTCAATGGGCCAAATGGAATAATTCTACTCCTGTAACTTGTGAAGAATAATGAAAAAAGGCACAGGCAGGTTAAATAGATGGAATTTGAATAGTGAACAGGCGCATAATGTGGTTGAGGTGATAATGTATAGGAAGGGGAAGTGGTAGAATATAATCCAAATAGTTAATAACTACAGTATATTAGTCAGGAGAAGCAGCTAATTATTTTAGAATTGCTTGTTGTATACACAAAGACAATGTAATGGATTACCATAGCTGAGAAATAAATGTTCCTCCATAATCTACACAAAAGCTGTAGAAACACCGAAAATCATTGTGATTATCATTGTGCCATTTGTCTGGAGTTTCACTGACATTATGGCAGTGAACAGGACATAACGTTTCACCTGCAGTTTTGGCAAAAGTTAAGTTAACGAGATCCTGAGATTCGTGGTCCTCAGGAGGTTCCACGGCGTGGCAATGAATTGATTAGTCAACTACATTGAGCAGTTCTGGTTATTGCACCTTGGTAGATGTGCTGGCTTTGGAAAGGACAAAGAGTGAGATTGCCAGATTCCTGTATAACAAGTGACACATCATGTTTAAATGTAGAATAAGGAGCCCCATACTAACCAACGGCAGTCAGATCTCTGCATATTTGTACTAGATCAAAACCTGTTGAGTACTGTAAAAAGATGGGACAGGGTTGGTTTGGCCTGCTGAGAAAGACGTCTTTTATTTTTGAAATAGTGATGACAATTTAGATTTCCTTGACGTTATTCCACCAACGTACTGAGCATCACATTTTGGTAAGGATGCCAGGACCTTGGAGCGGAGGCAGAGGGCATTCAGAACAATGATACCAATGATTAAATACTCCAGTTACACAGGGAAACAAAAATCTGGACTTGTTCTCCTCGGCTCATGAGGCCGTCGATCAACTGAACAGTAAAGCTTTTTCAGTGCCCTAGAGTAAAGCTTTTATCAGTTCCAGCTGCAATAGGTTGTGATCACCACAGGGTAGCGGTGGACCTCCGGGAAATCAGGAATCCCAACACTGCAGGCAGAGAAAATCTGAAATAAAAGAAACAGATTGTGCAGCTTGGACAGACAGCACTAGTGGGAAAAGGGACAGGCACGGTCCCACTCCTGCAACGTTCACTGTAGAATAGAAACCAAAGTGTTGGTGGAGCAGTGGACCAGGCAACATCTGTGGAGGCAATGGACTGGCGTTTTGGGTCAGGACTTTAATTTAGTCCTATCCCAACCTGAAACGTTTAAAATGAATTAAGATTTGCACTCGAATGGCTGTGCTGAGAGTCCATGTGTTGGTAAATGAGATTTGCGTGGATGATTAGCCAATGGGAATGTTTCAGTGCCATAGAGTCACGGAGTTATAGAGAAATTAAAACAACAGAAGACAGCTTGTCCTTACAGAAGGATCTGGATGCTCTCTGTGAGTGAGGAAAAACCTGGCAGATGTCATTCAATACAACCAAATTTCATACCTTGCATGTCTCACACAAGATTAAACCACTTATCGGAATACAACATGGGTAGCCATACATTGCTTGCTGTCGACCATCACCCATATCTAGGAGTCGAATTAAGCAAAGATTTAAGTTGGGCGACGCATATTGATCAAGTATCTAACACGGCAAATAGAACTCTCGGCCTTCTCAAGATAATTTTTCACGCATGTAGTACATCCGTCAAAGAGAATGCCTACAAGTCCTTAGTCAGGCCCAAATTGGAGTATTGTGGAGCCGTATGGGATCCTTTCAACAACAACAACAACAAGATCACCCTGGAGAAAGTACAACACCGAGCAGCCCGCTTTGTATGTAATGAATACAAGCGCAAATCAAGCATGATTAATATGCTGACTTCTCTCAGATGGGATACCCTAGAGCTCAAGGAGATTCACAAAATCACACCATCAAATCTCCCGTCATCCCATAGCAGCAACTGCCATGAAACAAGACAAAATAACGGTCCCTATATCATCAACTCACTAAATCTCAATAAACTTTGCTACCAATATTCCCCTTACCCAAGGACGATGAGGGAATTGAATAGGTGACCACCCAACACACGCGCTGCTCCCGATGTTAAGTCATTTAAAAAGAGGATTGAGCAACTAGATCCCCTCAGCTTGGTCAAAAAGGCCCACTTCAAAATGTAATCACTACTCTACTCACTCCGACCTGCGCGAGATAACCAGAACCAGAGCTGTACAGCATGGAAACAGGCCCTACGGCCCACCTTGGCCATGCCAATCTGGTCCCATTTTGGCCCATTTACCTCTAAACCCTTCCTATCTATATATCAGTCCAGAGAGAGGAGGAGAACTTCTTCTAAGTAGATATATCTTGAGGAGATTTCGCAGTGGAGCGGACAAAATGTGTAGGAAAGAACTGCAGATGCTGGTTTAAATCGAAGGTGGACACAAAATGCTGGAGTAACTCAGCGGGACAGGCAGCATCTCTAGAGAGAAGGAATGGGTGACGTTGCGGTCGAGACCCTTCTTCAGACTGTCCAGGTGTCTTTTAAAGTATTTATTGTATCCGCTTCTATAGCTTCCTCTGGCAGCTCGACCCAGACACGACTACCCCGAGTGAAAAAGTTCCCCGTCATGTCCTTCTCAAATCTCTCCCCTCACCTTAAGCCTGTGCCCTCTAGTTTTAGAATCCTCTACCCTGGGTACAAGACTGTAAGCGTTCACTTATCCGTGGCCACATGATCTTGTCCACCTCAACAAGGTCACCCTTCAGCCTCCTACACTCCAAGGGAAGGAGTCCCAGCCTCTTGCTGTAAGTCAAGTCTGGTGCATCTCTCCAACTGAATGCCATCCTGGTATAGCCGGGTACCGGGCGCTGTAACACCGAGCACAACACTGCCTGTCCCGCTGATCGCTGCAGCGTGTGGAGCGTGGAGTGGAGATCAGCTCCGATCCTCCCGGACCTGCATTGTTTGCTCTGCCTCCCTTTGTTGCGGCGACTGACGTGAGGCTCATCCCGGGCGTTCGGACCCACCCGCCCCCATTAGCACCCCGCTCCCACCCCACCCCACCCCCAGCCCAGCCCAGCGCCACTAGCACCCCGCTCCCCACCCCGGTACCACAAGTACCCCGCTCCCAGCCCAGCCCGGTGCCACTATTACCCCGCTCCCCCAGCCCGGTGCCACTAGTATCCCGCTCCCACCCCAGCGAGCACCCCGCTCCCCCAGCCCAGCCCAGCGCCACTAGCACCCGCTCCCACCCCCAGCCCAGCGCCACTAGTACCCGCTCCCAGCCCAGCGCCACTAGCACCCGCCCCCAGCAGCACCGGGCCGCCCACACACACCCCGCTTGGCGCCGGCTGCTGTATCGCCGCAGACACAGGTCGCGCCGGTCACTCCCCGGGTCCCCGGGTCCCGTGGTCCGGCCAGGTGGGGCCGCCCGGGCCGGGGGTCGCCACTACCATGGAGGTGGTCGTGCTGTGCGGCCTGTCGGCGGTGTTGATACTGCTGTCCGCCGCTGCCTGTAGCCTGGGCCGCCCGCTATCCGGGCCGGCCACCGCGCTGGTGCTACTCGCTGCCCTGCACCTGTTCCGCTACCCACCCGTCCCAACAGAGCTCGCCCACCGGGTGCTCAGGCCCTGCGGCCGTGTCTCCATCATCGCCCACCGCGGTGCCGGCTTCGATGCCCCCGAGAACACGCTGGCCGCCTTGAAACTGGTGAGTGAGTCAGTGAGTGCCCGGCCCGCACTGGTCAGGTCAATGCCCCGCTGTAGACGGACCAGAGGGTCCGTACCCGCACGAATATAGACACAAAATGCGGGAGTGACTCAGCGGGACAGGCAGCATCTATGGAGAGAAGGAATGGGTGATATTTTGGGTCGAGACCCTTCTTCAGATCCGAAACATCACCCATTCCATCTCTCCACAGATACTGCCAGGTCCGCTGAGTTACTCCAGCACTCTGTGTCTATTCGGTTTAAACCAGCATCTACACTTCCTCCCTACACAGTGCCCGGCCCGGCTCTAGACAGCTCAATGCTCGGCTCTCCCTACCTCTGACTCAGCGTGTGTCAATTGTAACTTTAAATGAAAGTCTCAGGGACCTGGACCAGCGGCACTGATGTGTGAATGTGTCCTGGCGGTGGGGCATTGCAGCAGCAGCATCTTCCAAGTGGGAAATCATCAGTGTTTGACTTGCAATTGTTCCTTCATGTTGACGTGGCTGCCCTGCCAGCCTGCTGGCTAGAACATTGAACACACTGAGTTATTCTTGGTTCTCCAAAATATTCCAAATGGAATTTAAACTGGAGGTGGTGGAGGGAGGACTTAAACCAGAAAGTGTTTTTGGGAAGAAAGAGCTACCTTAAATTTAGTTGCATCTGGTTGGGTAACTATAGTAGGGTGGAGATTATTCCATGCTTTAATTGTGCGGGGGAAGAACAAATTGCTGTACACATCTGTCTTGGTAGCTGGGATCTCAAATTGGATCGAATGCCCTCGTCTGCTAATTGGGTTTGGGTTTGGTGTAGGTCTTGTAATCTATGTCCGCACTGTGGCTGTCCCGAGGTGGGTGAGGCAGAGTGACCAACATATGTCCTCACTTGGGGCCGGTGGGCAAATGCAATGTTATGCTTACGTTAACGTTAACCTTCCCCAGATACCTCAGAATTTCTTTTATAGTTAGAATAAACATTAACGTCAAGTTGTTTATGAAAAGCAGTTGTTTGTAAGACAGCTTTAATGGGGAAAGATCAAGGTGTGATTGTCTTGCACTGGCGGAACGATGAAATGCTTATATGCTGCAGCTTTACGGGCCCATAAACGTAATTACAGAGGTAGTATATAATAATCAATGCAATAATTTAACTATCGTAACACTGAGTAAGCAAAACCAAAGTCCAACTAAAGACCTAGTCCACAAATGACCATAGTTGCTCACGTTAGTGTGTTGTATTCAAGAGGCTGGTGGTTGCAGGGCGATGATGGAAACTGTGTGTGTGTTGGGGTGATGGTGGGTTGGAATGTGAGCTTGTTCAGCAGCAGCAGCAGCAAGTGGTTTCATTCTGAGGCACTCCATCAAGATTACTGCTGCCCCCCATTCTGTAGCTTCCCAAGTGGTTAACAAGGCCAGTGTAGGCCCACAGTGGATGCCTTCAGGTGGTGAAGGGAGGAGGTGCACTGTGTTTGCGTCATTGCAGCCGGCATGCGAGTGTCTCGGGATCCTCCACATTGAGCAGGCACGGGCCAGAGATACCCACAAGCCAGTAGGGATGGCACACGTATTTTAAGGAAAAGTAGAGAAAATTCTAGTGTGGGTCCCTCAGCTGGTGATCTGTTGGCGCGGAGCAGAGAGAAGGGTCCCTGCTTCAGTTGTCTGGTCTGTATGCGAGTGAGTTGACCTGCCCATTGGGGCGAGTGAGCTCATAAGTGATTGGAGTAGAATTAGGCCATTCGGCCCATCAAGTCTACTCCGCCATTCAATCGTGGCTGATCTATCTCCCCCTCCTAACCCCCATTTTCCCCATAACCTCTGACACCCATACTAATCAAAAATCTATCTATCTCTGCCTTAAAATATCCACTGACTTGGCCTCCACAGCCTTCTGTGGCAATGAATTCCACAGATTCACCACCTTCTGACTGAATAAATTTCTCCTCATGTCCTTCCAAAAAGATCGTCCTTTAATTCTGAGACTATGACTCTATGGCCTCTAGTCCTCGACTCTCCCACTAGTGGAAACATCCTCTCCACATCCACTCTATCCAAGCCTTTCACTATTCTGGTACGTTTTAATAAGGTCGCCACCCCCCCCCCCCCCCCCCATTCTTCTAAACTCCAGCGAGTACAGGCCCAGCGCCGACAAACGCTCATCATAGGGTTAACCCACTCATTCCTGGGATTATTCTTGTAAACCTCCTCTGGACCCTCTCCAGATCTGGCACATCCTTCCTCAGATGTGGTGCCCAAAATTGCTCACAATATTCCAAATGTGGCCCGACCAGCGCCTTGTAGAGCCTTGCCGTTACATTTGTATACAAGCCCTCTCGAAATAAATGCTAGCATTGAGTTTGCTTTCTTTACTATCGATTCGACTTGCAGATTAACTTTTTGGGAATCCTGCACCAGCATCCAATCACCTTGACTTACCCATTGGGGTGAGTGAGGTGACCTGCCATTGGGGGCAACGTTGGAGCCTCTATGCTGGGGATTTAGCCCGGGATAGGATGCAGGTATTCTGCTGGTGGGTCTGGGGGATTTTACAGGAACCTCACCTCCAGTGCTCTGAAGATGCCCACATCTCTTCAGCATACCGATGGGGAATCACTGCTACCCAGTAGACAATGAGGCATTGGATTGGGTTTGAGGACCTGATCTTCAAAGGTCCTTTTCATAATTTCATGTGATAGGAGCAGAATTAGGCTATTCCTCCCATCATCTGCTCCACCATTCAATCATGGCTGATCTATCTTTACCTCTGAATCCTATTCTCCTGTCTGCCCCCCATAACCCCTGATACCCGTACTAATCATGAATCTGTCTATCTATCTCCGCCTTAAAAATATCCACTGACCTGGCATCCACAGCCTTCTGGGTCAATGAATTCCACAGATTCACCACCTTCTGACCAGAGAAATTCTTCCTCGTCTCCTTTTTGGAGGCACGTTCTTTAATTCTGAGGCTCTGCCCTCTTGTCCTGAACTCTCCCACTAGTGGAAACATCCTCTCCACATCCATTCTATCCAGGCCTTTCACAATTCGGGAAGTTTCAATGAGGTCCCAAGAAGCTGAAGGTGGTAATGAATCTTCATCTGTTTGTTATGATGAGGCAGTGTTATGATGAGGCAGTGTTGTGTACCGGTTCAGAATGGTCTGTCTGCAAAGCCTGTTCTCAACAGGGATGCGGACCTGGCCTCTGATTTGGTGCATTCCAAGCACCTTCTGCAGCTTAACAATGGAGGCTGGAGTGGACTTGGTTCTGGAATAAACATAACATAATGGTCCTGCCCTGCCCCCTGTAAAGATCTGGACTACACGTCTTCCCACCCTGCCCCCTGTAAAGATCTGGACTACTCATCTTCCCACCCTGCCCCCTGTAAAGACTCCATCCCCTACTCCCAATTCCTCCGCCTACGCCGCATCTGTTCCCAGGATGAGACATTTCATACCAGGGCATCGGAAATGTCCTCGTTCTTCAGGGAACGGGGATTCCCCACCGCCACCATAGATGAGGCTCACACCAGGGTCTCATCCATACCCCGTAACACTGCTCTCTCTCCCCATCCCCGCACACGCAACAAGGGCAGAGTCCCTCTGGTCCTCACCTTTCACCCCACCAGCCGGCAAATACAACACATAATCCTCCGCCATTTCCGCCACCTCCAACGTGACCCCACCACTCGCCACATCTTCCCATCTCCCCCCATGTCTGCCTTCCGCAAAGACCGCTCCCTCCGCAACTCCCTCGTCAATTCTTCCCTTCCCTCCCGCACCACCCCCTCCCCGGGCACTTTCCGTTGCAACCGCAAGAAATGCAACACCTGTCCCTTCACCTCCCCCCTCGACTCCATTCAAGGTCCCAAGCAGTCGTTCCAGGTGCGACAAAGGTTCACCTGTCTCTCCTCCAACCTCATCTACTGCATCCGCTGCTCTAGATGTCAGCTGATTTACATCGGTGAGACCAAGCGTAGGTTGGGCGACCGTTTCGCCGAACACCTCCGCTCAGTCCGCAATAACCTACCTGACCTCCCGGTGGCTCAGCACTTCAACTCCCCCTCCCATTCCCAATCCGACCTCTCTGTCCTGGGTCTCCTCCATTGCCAGAGTGAGCAACAGCGGAAATTGGAGGAACAGCACCTCATATTCCGTCTGGGGTCCTTGCGTCCTTATGGCATCAACATTGAATTCCCCCAATTTGGCTAGCCTGTGCTGTCTCCTCCCCTTCCTTCACCCTCTAGCTGTCTCCTCCCACCCTCCCATCCGCCCGCCCTCGGGCTCCTCCTCCTCCTCCCTTTTTCCTTCTTTCTTTCCCCACCCCCCATCAGTCTGAAGAAGGGTTTCGGCCCGAAACGTCGCCTATTTCCTTCGCTCCATAGATGTTGCTGCACCCGCTGAGTTTCCCCAGCAATTTTGTGTACCTAACATAATGGTCCTGTGGGTTAGCTCCACTCCACTGAGGTGAGTGCAGCACTGCTGTCAGAGGTGATGAGAAGTGGTGACTGATGATGATGTGTAGCTCTAAAGCAGACTGGCTGGTGGAGAAGGGTGCATACAGTGAGACTGCAATCCTTTTCAGGCACAAAATCCTCAATTTCGCAACCAAATTAACTGGGACAATTGGTTTCTGGTTGTTAGGCTTTGTATAGTTTCCAATAAGTTGCTCTTTAAATTTAAGGAACATTTTGATCAGGAAGATAGACACAAAGTGCTGGAGTAACTCAGCGGGTCAGGCATCATCTCTGGAGAAAAAGGATAGGTGATGTTTCGGGTAGGGAGCCTTCTTCAATCTAAAGAAAGGTCCCAACCTAAAGCATAACTCATCCTTTTTCTCCAGAGATGCTGCCTGACCCACTGAGTTATTCCAGCACTTTGTGTCTATCTTCGGTATATACCAGCATCTGCAGTTTCTTTATACACATTTCGATCAGGAATCCAATACATTGAAAGACTTAAATTAGTTTTGAAATTGCCATTCAAGGCTTGCAGTGAAAGGTGTTACAATGTCCAGCTAAGTATTAAATAATTAAATCTAATTATTTAGTTAAAACTGTATTTCCACTTTAGAAACTGGAATTTACGGTAAAATTGACATTCTCGGCAGTTTCAACGTTACAATACTTCCTCGTTGACTGCATACGTGATCTAATGAATACCATGAGACATACTGTTTATACTCTTTATCTAGGCTGCTGAAAATAACGCTACTGGTGTGGAGTTTGATGTCGAGTTCACTTCAGATGGGGTCCCTATTCTGATGCACGATAGCACTGTGGACCGCACAACGGACGGTACCGGCTCTCTGGATCACTTGACCTTCGAAGATGTCCGGAAACTGGACCCAGCAGCAAAGCACAGACTACAGTACGTAATCATAGTACTCACAGACTACAGTACGTAATCATAGTACTCACACAGACTACAGTACGTAATCATAGTACTCACACAGACTACAGTACGTAATCATAGTACTCACACAGACTACAGTACGTAATCATAGTACTCACACAGACTACAGTACGTAATCATAGTACTCACACAGACTACAGTACGTAATCATAGTACTCACACAGACTACAGTACGTAATCAGAGTGTACTCACACAGACTACAGTACGTAATCATAGTACTCACACAGACTACAGTACGTAATCATAGTACTCACACAGACTACAGTACGTAATCATAGTACTCACACAGACTACAGTACGTAATCATAGTACTCACACAGACTACAGTACGTAATCAGAGTACTCACACAGACTACAGTACGTAATCAGAGTGTACATCACAGACTACAGTACATAATCAGAGTGTACTCACACAGACTACAGTACGTAATCATAGTGTGTCACACAGACTACAGTACGTAATCATAGTGTGTCACACAGACTACAGTCTAATCAGAGTGTACTCACACAGACTACAGTCTAATCAGAGTGTACATCACACAGACTACAGTACGTAATCATAGTGTGTCACACAGACTACAGTACATAATCATAGTGTGTCACACAGACTACAGTACGTAATCATAGTGTGTCACACAGACTACAGTCTAATCAGAGTGTACATCACACAGACTACAGTATGTAATCAGAGTGTACTCACACAGACTAGTCTAATCACAGTGTAATCACTGCTGTCACAGATACCACTTTACATTCAGTGCCCAAGATCAGTGACAATAACATTACATTCTTTTATTTGAATGCAATATTATTTTAATAATAATATTGTTATTATTGGCAATATTAACAATTTCAATTATTTTTAAAATATCTAAATGGATTGCAGGTACTTAAAAGAAGCCTTAGGATTAAAAAAAATCCCCTTCCATTCCATGCAGCATCTTAGAAGAGTTACAGTGAATGATGTGGGCTGTGTAACTGTGTAATCTGGAATTTGTGTGGTCACAGTCTGCTGTTGGCTCACATGAGGCATTTTTCTGACATGAGCTCGTCTGGAAGAGTCAGGACTTTATTCTGGAACTCTGCTGCAATGCTCCTGCCAATGTGGTGACATTTATATTGCGGAACATCTCAAATATTGGTTCCAAATGTCGTCACCAACTTGTAAAGATGCGCCGTAGAAAGCATTTTATCGAGATGCATCACAGCTTGGTTTGGGAACAACTCCATCCAAGATCGTAAGAAATTGCAGCGAATTGTGGACGCAGCCCAGACCATTTACACAAACCAACCTCTCTTCCATTGACTCCATTTATACCTCACGCTGCCTAGGCAAGACCAGCAGCATAATCAAGGACGTCGCACCCTGGACACTCCCTCTTCTCTCCTCTTCCATCCGGCAAAAGGTATAGAAGTGTGAAAACGCAAACGACCAGATTTAGAGACAGTTTCTTCACAGCTGTTATCAGGGAACTGAAGCATCCTACCACAACTAGAGAGTGGTCCTGAACTATTATCTAGTTCATGGTGACCCTCGGACTATCTTTGATTGGAGACTTTACTGGCTTTATCTTGCACTAAACATTATTCCCTTTTTATGTACTGTCAAGTCAAACTGAAATGAAAGAACAGGTGCAGAGAAATGCTGCATTGAAATCACGAGACAGTGATTAAAGTGGGCAGAACCCCAGCCTGCCGAGTTCTGCCCGGGGGTCAAAAGGGCACACAGCACCAGAAGCCAGGGAAGAAGACGGAAGAGACTTGCGGGCGGCAAAACTTGAACAGTAAATCAAAAGGACTGTCCGAAAAGACTGCCGCGATAGCCAGAAAAGGCAAGCAGGACTGATTTTCTACAGACCCGATTGGCAGCCGGTAAGGACTGAACTCTAAATGAACTGAGCCGAAGACTGCAGCCCCAGAGACTCTGTTTAACCCTTTAATATCTGAGAAACTTGTCTGGATAACGTGTTGATTGAGAAAGTTTGAAATATTGGTGGTGTTTGTTAACCAAGATGACAGGGTGATGATAGTGTTTGTTGTCTATGTAAAGTGCATCCTGCTTCATTGTGGGGTTAAGGACTAATGTGAGCTGATTTCTAATGCTTATATGCTATGTGTGGTGTTAGTTTAAATAATTGCATTTAAAAAAATATGATAAAATGTGTTAAAAAACAGTAAAGATTCATATGATATTAAGCTAAAAAATTGGTAACAGTAGTGGGCATTATTTGTATTTTTCATTTAATGAAATGTGAAAATTATTTAAAAAAACAAAATGGCTGCTATGAGTTGGAATGTTAGATACATGTAATTTTCTGTTATTTATATTTGGTTACAGTAATGTGTATATTTTTTGCCTTTGTGTCTAAAGGTTTTTCACCTGGTAAAGACTAAAACTGCTAAAGACTAAGCAGCTAAAACTGCTAAAACTGCTAAAGACAAATCTGCCAAAATAAAAGGAGGAGAAAATAAAAGGTGGAAAAGAAGTGTTTGGTCTGAGTGAATCCAGTTCATCATTTCGGGGTAGATAAATCAAATCCCTTTCAAGCGGGGAATCTGCAAAAACATTAGAAGACTTGACATGTACTATATGCTGTAAATGGTTCGATTGTAATCATGTATTGTCTTTCCGCAGACTGGTTAGCACACAACAAAAGCTCTTCACTGTACAGGTACCTCGGTACACGTGACAATAAACTATTGTTGTTTATAAGTATTCCCCCCTCCAGACATGAGACAGGAAAAAAATGAAAAAAGAGGCAGAGATAGATTTCTCCGCGGATTTTGAAATTCGGCAAGGCCCCACCGCGGCTCCGTAGCCATGAGGCCCCACAGCTGCCGTGACCTCATCGTCGCATGGCCTCACCGCCGTGGTCTCAGTGCTTCCTGGATAGGCGCGTGGAACCCCAGCCAGGGCCTTGCGAGTAGAAGCCCGGGTTGGACAAAGCGGCCAACAGCGCCCGCGGTTAGGTACCACGGAGGCCGTGAAGTGGGCTCGGCCGCTCGGCACCACGAAGGTGCCTGCAGACGCAGCTCCAGCCGGTGGAGCGTTAGTGATGCTCACTCCGCTCCTTCAGCTTTATATTCTCCTCACTGGGCGAGTCAGGTGCCGCCCGTGACTGACAGCGGACACGGCCAATCAGTGCGGGGATGGTGCAGGGAGGGACGTCGCCGTCCCAGCGACTGACAGGAGAGGGGACCAATCTGCGCATGCACGGTTTTAAAGATTTTTAAACCTTAATAACTTTTAAATATACCATAAATCTGAACAAAACTTGTTGCCCCTGAAGCACAGGAGAATGGTGAGTAAGGTGGCGAAAAATCGTAGCGTATCACATACCATTTTTGCCCAAATAGGAAAAAAACGCAAAACCGGAAGAGCACAAGATCAGAGTTTTAGTTATGTATAGATTATTAACTCTCTTTATAAGATAATTAAACCGATAGACAGCATAACTTGGTTTTGGCAATGAGTTTGCCAAATTCAGAATAAAGTCTAGCAATTCAGTGTTTATTTCCTGGTAATTATTCCGGTATTTTCTATTGCAGCAAGAAGTATCTGGGTGAGAAGGTCCCAACACTGAGGGAAGCTCTTGTAGAAGTTCTCAAAACCAACATGACAATTTACTTTGATGTCAAAGGTCACGCAGCTCAGGTAATGCCTTTTTATGTTAGGGTGCACCGTTCTATGTACTGTATGAGTGCTAGATGTGGGCTGCACAGATTGGATGTCAAGATAGGATTAGGGCTTTGACGGTCTGTTCAAGATCCTAACAGTTGTAGGAAATAGCTGTTCCTTAACCTGTGGGACTTCGGGCTTCTGTACCTCCCGGCTCACCATGCAGTGAGAAGAGGGAACGGTCCGGATGAAACATTGAAAATAGGTGCAGGAGGAGGCCATTCGGCCCTTCAAACCAACACTGCGATTCAATATGATCATGACTGATCATCCAGAATCAGTACCCCGTTCCTGCTTTTTCCCCATATCCCTTGACTCCGTAGCCCTAAGAGCTAAATCTAACTCTCTCTTGAAAACATCCAATGACTTGACCTCCACTGCACTCTGTGGCTGCGAATTCCACAGATTTACAACTCTCTGGGTGAAGAAGTTTTTCCTCATCTCAGTCCTAAATGGCCTACCCCTGATTCTTAAACTGTGACTCTTGGTTCTGAACTTCCCC
This sequence comes from Amblyraja radiata, assembly GCF_010909765.2. Classification (NCBI taxonomy): domain Eukaryota; kingdom Metazoa; phylum Chordata; class Chondrichthyes; order Rajiformes; family Rajidae; genus Amblyraja; species Amblyraja radiata. The sequence goes on from NC_045977.1 coordinate 43,165,784, forward strand.
CAACATCGGGAACATTTTTCCTGCATCTATCCTGTACAATCCTTTAAGAATTGTATATGTTTCTATAAGATATCCTCTCATCCTTCTAAATTCCAGTGAATACAAGCCCAGTCAACGCATTCTTTCATCATATGACAGTCCCGCCATCCCAGGAATTAACCTGATGAACCTACACTGCATTCCCTCAATAGCAAGAATGTCCTTCCTCAAATTAGGAAACCAAAACTGCACGCAACACACCAGGTGCAGTAGCACCAGGGCCCTTTACAACTGCCTTTAAAGTCTGTGGAATTCTCTGCCTCAGAGGGCGGTGGAGGCCGGTTCTCTGGATACTTTCAAGAGAGAGCTCGATAGGGCTCTTAAAAATAGCGGAGTCAGGGGATATGGGGAGAAGGCAGGAACGGGGTACTGATTGGGGATGATCAGCCATGATCACATTGAATGGCGGTGCTGGCTCGAAGGGCCGAATGGCCTATTCCTGCTCCTATTGTCTATTGCTGTAAGGCCTCCATGCTCCTAAACTCAAATTGTCTCGCAATGAAGGCCAACATGCCATTAGATTTCGTCATTGCCTGCTGTACCTGCATGCTTACTTTCAGTTACTGATGTACAAGTACACCCAGGTCTTGTTGCTCCCCCCCTTTTCCTAATCTGACATAATTCAGATAATAATCTGCCTTCCTGTTCTTGGCACCAAAGTGGATAACCTTATCCACATTATACTGCATCTGCCCACTCGCCTAACCTAACCGAGTCACCCTGCAGCATCATAGCATCCTCCTTGCACTGCCACCCGGCTTTGTGTCATCCGCAAACTTGGAGGTGTTACATTTAATTCCCTTGTCTAAATTGTTAATATATATTGTGAATAACTGGGATTCCAGCACCGAGCCTTGCAGCACCCCACTAGTCACTACCCTGCCATTCTGAAAACGACCCATTAATTCCTACTCTTTGTCTCCTGTCTGCCAACCAGTTCTCTATCCATGTCAATACCCTACTCTCAATACCATGTGCTCTGATTTTGCACCTTGTCATGGTGGGGATAATAGATACCAGACATTAACTGACGCTGTGATAAATGTACTCTTCTCACCTTAAACCTATGCCCTCTAGTTTCAGACATCCCAATGATATGAAAGAGACAGTAGCTGTAAACTCTATCTTTTCCTCTCATATTCTGTCCACCTCTCCATCCCCATCACTCCAGGGATCAAATCTCTCTTGATAACATCAACCCTCCAATCCAGACAACACCCTTGTCAATCTTACCTGCATCCACACTAACTGAATCACATCCTTTCTGCCTTGTGGTGACCAGAACTGCACACAATACTCCGTGCGACCTAACCAGCCTTCTGTACAACTGTAATATAATGTCCCAACTCTTGTACTCAGTCAATGAGGCAATCTTCCGTCTGCTTCTTCACCACCCAATCTATGTCTCTCTGTTCAACAACACTCCTAGGGCACTGCGCTGGTTTAACTTCCCAAAATGAATCCCTTTTCCATGTTTGAGTTAAATTCTACCTGCCATTCCCTTGCCCACGTTCTCAGTTAAACGATATCATCTCATATTTTACAACCAGCTTCGCTGTCCACGATAACAACATGTGCAAACATGATCACCAGGCCACCTAAATCATTAATATAGATACAGGAGAAGTGGGAACCAAGCACATCCATCAGTGGTCAAAGATCCCCAGTCTGAGAAACAACCTGCTGCCAGATGCAGTATTCCACAGGTCAGGAGGGTGGGAGAGAAGGTGTTGTGTGCGGGCACAATATGTCTATCAACATGGTGAATAGTACCTCTGCTTCCCTGGCACTTTCTTCTTCTGCTCCATCTCCACCTAAATCCATCCATCCTGCTCTATTTCCTCGAGGTTTGTCACTTCCTCTTGTCACACGTACAGATAACTCAGTGCGATCGATCCCCTGGGTTACAGTCGCTACGGATCTATGCATGTGCTGGCAAGGCAATCCCGATCACTTCCTTTGTGGTTGAGTAAATGTCAGAAATGAAATAATGTTTCAATCATAGATATGACATGAGTGTAAAATTGTAAGTGAGTGTCTGATGTGTTTGTTTTTCAGGCTTCTACTGCCTTGAAAGAGATGTACAAAGAGTTTCCTGAACTGTACAACAGGAGCATTGTGTGCTCCTTTGAGCCAATGGTCATTTTCAAGGTATTACATTGTTTAATCTCCATCATAGTAACTTATTGTTGGTTCTGTAACAGCACTTGCAAGTTGCGGAGGATTAAACAAAGCTGTCACAGATATTTTTACATACAAATTGGTTGAATGCTGATATATTTGTTTATTGTGTACACTATTGCAGATGAGGCAGGCTGACCAGAATGTGATCACAGCCCTGACCCATCGACCCTGGAGTTTGAGTTTCCATGGGAACGGGAAAGCCAAATACGATGGCTACAAACAATACGTGTACATGTTCCTGGACGTGGTTCTGGACTGGTCACACCACGCCTTCTTGTGGAAACTGCTTGGTGTTTCTGCGTTTTTAGTGCAAAAGAATTTCATATCATTGTAAGTATCACAACATTTTTACTGTTTCTTTAAAAACTTATTTTGTTGCTCATGAATAGTACCCTCTGAATCATTGGATTAAAATTACCTTGTGAGAAATGTAAAAAAGCCTGATACGATATGTGATGAGGTAATGTGATTGATTCAAATCAATCCTTTGCATTGATGAGGATAAAAGTTGTACCCAAATAGAAAAGCAAAGTTATGGTCACCGTGTTGTACGAAACTTGTTGTCAGGCTTGAAAGAGTACATAGAAGATTCACCAGGATGCTGCCAGACATGAGGGCCTGAGCTACAGGGAGAGGTTGGGATCTATTCCTTGGAGTACAGGAGGATGAGGGGTGATCTCATAGAGGTGTACAAAATCATGTGAGGAATAGATTGGATAAATGCATTATTTTTCCCAGAGTAGTGGAATTGAGAACCAGAGGACATAGGTTTAAAGTTGTGGGGGGGGGGGGGGGGGGATATTTAATAGGAACCTGACGGAAGATAGGTGGAGGAGCAGGTATTGTCGAAAAAGCAGGGACTCTGCAAAAGAACTTGGACAGGTTGGGAGAGTGGACAGATGGAATACAATGTAGAAAGTGTGGAGTCATGCATTGTGGTAGTAGGAATAAAGGCGTAGACTATTTTCTAAGGGGTGAGAGAATCCAGAAATCGGAGGTGCAAAGGGCCTTGGGAGTGCTAGTGCATGATTTCCAAAAAGTTAATTTGCAAGTCAAATCGGTAGTAATGAAGGCAAACGCAATGCTAGCATTTATTTCTAGAGGAATAGATACAAAAACAGGCATGTAATGCTGAGGCTCTATAAGGTGCTGAGGCTCTATAAGGTGCTGGTAAGGCCACATTTGGAGTATTGTGAGCAATTTTGGGTCGTGGATCTGGGGAAGGATGTGCTGGTTCTGGAGAGGGTCCAGAGGAGATTCACAAGAATGATCCCAGAAATGAGTGGGCTAACATGATGAACGTTTGACAGCATTGGGCCTGCACTCGCTATAGTTTAGAAGGATGAGGGGACACATCATTGAAATTTACCAAATAGTGATAGGCTTGGATAGAGTGGATGTGGAAGTGTCGGACCAGAGGTCATAGCCTCAAAATTAAAGGACATTCCTTAAGGAAGGAGATGAGGAGGAATTTCTTTATTCAAAGGATAGTGAATCTGTGGAATTCTGCCACAGAAGGCTGTGGAGGCCAATTCACTGGATGTATATAAGAGAGAGTTGGATATTTTTAAGACAGATTCTTGATCAGTACGGGTGTCTGGGGTTATGGGGAGAAGGCAGGAGAATGGCTTAGGAAGGAGAGATAGATCAGCCATGATTGAATGGCAGAGTAGACTTGATGAGATGAATGGCCTAATTCTGCTCCTATCACATAATGTTTTTACATAAAGGGTGGTGGGTATATGGAAGGAACTGCCAGAGAAGGTAGTTAAAGCAGGTACTATCATAACATTTAAGAGACAGTTGGACAGGTACATGGATAGGATAGGTATAGAGGGTTATGGGCCAATCGCAGGCAGGTGGGACTGAAGTAGATGGGTCGTGTTGGTCGGTGTGGGATTGAAGTAGCTGGGACGTGTTGGTCGGTGGGACTGAAGTAGCTGGGACGTGTTGGTCGGTGTGGGCAAGTTGGGGGTGGGACTCAAGTAGATGGGACGTGTTGGCTGGTGGGACTCAAGTAGATGGGACGTGTTGGCCGGTGTGGGCAAGTTGGGGGTGGGACTCAAGTAGATGGGACGTGTTGGTCGGTGGGACTCAAGTAGATGGGACGTGTTGGTCGGTGTGGGCAAGTTGGGGGTGGGACTTAAGTAGCTGGGACGTGTTGGCCGGTGTGGGCAAGTTGGGGGTGGGACTCAAGTAGGTGGGACGTGTTGGTCGGTGGGACTCAAGTAGATGGGACGTGTTGGTCGGTGTCGGCAAGTTGGGGGTGGGACTTAAGTAGCTGGGACGTGTTGGCCGGTGTGGGGAAGTTGGGGGTGGGACTCACGTAGATGGGACGTGTTGGCCGGTGTGGGCAAGTTGGGTCGTAGGGCTTGTTTCCACGCTCTATGACTCTAAATGTTATTTCTCATGCAAAGTGTCTCCTGTAATGTTGCTGTGTGTGTGCTGTCTGCAGTTTAATGGGAAGGAAATAAATCCAGTAAATATTTTTATGTGTTTAAGATCAAGATCAATACAAAATAATTCCTGGAGTGTCTACATATTCTCTTCTAGTAATTCACATTTATTTATTATCCATAAACAATTCCTTGAATATTGAACACATTCTATTTTCTGACATTGGAACAAAGTAAAATGTTCCATGAAACTCAAATAAGATTGAACATTTCAAGACTTTAGTGTTTAGTTGTCATATGTATCGACAATGGAACATTGAAATTCTTATTTGCATTTCGGTTGATTTGCCTCCCAGTTTGTGTAACATGGCTAGTTTCTGAAATGACTTGTGAACTACACATAAAACAAATTGTGCAGCATGTTGAGAACCCTGGGTCTTTAATATTCCATTCCTCAGCTTGATGCTGTTGGATGTTTGAGAAGTTCAGGAGATTGTGGGCGATCTGATGGAGGCATTGAAGATAGGACCAGTCTCAGAGAAGTTTTAAAACACATACCTCCAGATTCAGGGATAGTTTGTTCCCAGCTATTATCAGGCAACTGAATGGTCCTCCCATCAGCTAGAGAGCAGTCCTGACCTTTCATCTACCTCATTGGAGACCTTTGAACTGTTTTTAATCACTTTATTGGACTTCAATGTTATATCTTGCACAATATTGTACCCATTATCTGTGTACTGTGAACATCTTGCTTGTATTCATGCATAGTCTTTTCTGTGATAACATGCGAGCAAAAGCTTTTACTGTACTTCAATAAACATGACAATAATAAACTAAACTATAGTGTAGGATAGATAATTCCGCCTCCCGAGAAAATAATATTAAAAAAAACAAAAATGATGTGAACTTAAAGCTGAACAATTTGGGAACGATCTCAAAAAATACTTTCCTGTAAGAAAAGTTCTGGAAGCCTGAAAAACTGTGCTTTCTATTAAATGATTGAACAGATTCAATATTCCTATTCCAGATTTTTAATGTTACATTTAGTTTGGGGAAGATGGGGCAGGAACCTAATAATGTGCCTCAAGTTAATAATCCGTCTATAATTGCAGCTGTCATGAGGTCACAGTCGAAATAAATAAGTGTTTACCTATAACAACCACAAATCAGATATGTCTCCACTCCATTCCATAAGACTGGACTTGGCGGGTTCCGTACAAAATACTATTGGCAGCCTTCCCTGCTCACTAACTGAACACAAATTTAGTGGCACTGGCATCAGTAGGAGGACAGAAAGTGATTAGTAGACGAATATATGGAGGCTTAACTTCCAGTTATGGAAAGGTGGAAAAGAATTAAAGGTCTCAATAGAATGGAAATAAAATCATTGTTTTTAAATAGCAGTTTATCCTAAACTTTGTGTGTTCACTTTCCACAGAGACTACGCTCGGTTTTGGGCTGAGAGAGGTGTTGATGTGGTTGCCTGGACAGTAAATTATGCAGATGAAAAACGATACTATGAAAATATCCTCCAGTGTCATTACATTACAGACACCCTTATTGAAACTTGTTCACCTCCCTGAAATTGTGGTGTACATTTAATGGCCTAATTGTACCAAGGTTTAAACAGGTTATTAGTCTCTTTATTTGTATTTTGATAATGGAAAAAGCTGACGAGTTTTGGAGTTTGATAAAAAATCTTCAATAATTTGTTAATGCTGTCAATTGAACACAATGTCAGCGTTAAATAATGGCAGCAAAACACTAAACTTCTATGTCTTTCAACTTTTGTTTATCATTCGATCGGGGATTAAATGGCATTTGAGGTAAATTGCGTGGTTAAAGGGATTTTGATTCAGTGCACATAGATTTTATGGAGAATTCCTTCTCTGATCTTCTCTCACTAGGTGCCATTTGGGTAATCAGTTTTAGCTAGGCAGATGGTTGGTAGTGAGCAAGAAACTGTGGAGTTAAAGTACTCCCTGTATTCTCTCTCACCAAACCGAGGCCAGCAAATACATTTTTATACAGCTGCTCAGCATCCAAGGGGGATTAAAATCTACCGTTCATTTGTTGTATTTTATCGTTTTGCACATTATTGATATTCAATATTTCTTTAAAACAATTGTTTTAATATACTTAAAATAGTTAAATGATCAAAGGAGTGAAAGGAATTCTTGCACTATTTCCAAATGAATGGGCAGTTTTAAAACTTATTTAACTTTCGTTGGAGAATAGCTGAAAATTATTTGCTTGAATGTGTGTGAAATTCTCCCGTAACTTTTCATGTCAACATCCTCCTGTACCTTTTTTTGAAAACAATACAAATTGGGAAGAGGCAAGTGAGCCTTCAATGGACGGGCAACAGACAGGCAGAATTGTTTACTCCCCTAATTCTGGAAATATTCCAAGCCGTTATCACCGATGTTGTAACTATATTTGTTGACCTTGATTAAACCGCACCAACGGTTGTTCGTGAAGCTTTAAGCTTTGTGGGTTGGTAGTTTTGCTGAGATACCCATTCCGTTCGGCAGTGAAGGGAACTGTTAATGCACTATCCGTACACTCTCTACCTCTGGAACATCTTCACGTTCATCTTGCAGCTGTACGTTTGTATTTGCTTTGATAGCAAACTCAGTGCATTAGATAGTCAATTATTATCCGCAAACTTTGCTGATGATCAAGCTCTTCTCAGGGTTGCATTTTAAATTCATATTTAAGTGCTAATTTAAAAAATATCACTGCTTACTGTATGAATAAATATCTATGGTATCCAAACAGTTTGTGTTTCTTCAAAATTAAACAAGAAAAACAATGTGTTTAATGTTGTCAGTGCCATGGTGTACCTGAATCTGGGAACTGAGGAATAGTGTATGTCTTACAACATGCTCGGGGTGAAACGAGAGAACGTACTCAACATGCACAATGTTCTAGTTCTAACATATTTGCTACAAACATGATATTGCAGAAACATAATTAGCTTCCACCAAAATTCCTAGTTTCAACAACAAAATAATTCAAATACATTTTTGTACTTTGTTCTGCAAAACAACTTTGTAACACATGCACACAACTGGCTCCAAACATTCCTTGCATTCTTTCACTGTAATTGTGGACTGATGGACAGATTGGCTTGCTGCATGCTGATTACATAACGGGTAGATTTCAACATTTAGTGCTTTGTCCTATGAAGGAAGTCAATTCTCAAGAACTGAATTGGAAATAAAGGCTGATATGTTTAATTAAGCCCTATTTTTGCATTACTCAAAGTGCAACAAATGATTATTCATATCTGAGCACTTCATATATTCAGCAGCAGTTAAACAATTTGATCAATTCCTGGAGGGACCTCTCGTGAGATAATCACATCCCCTCTCTACATGGGCAGACAACAGGCGTAGAAATACGCATGTGCTTGTAATATTACTTGACAATGCTTACATCAGGTATCAAGGTGAAATCACAATGATGGAGTCCTACAAGGAAGGCAAAGTTCTCTCCCTCAACACCCTGCCATTGATGCAACAGAATGACATGGACAAAATAAAACTTATTATATGTTTAGGTTCTCTGACCAGACAATAATGGCTAAACCATTTCAGTGTTTTCAATGCATAACTATTCTGCTACTTTAGAGAATTATACTATAGAATTTTACTTTTTTTATTACCTGTGAAATGTTCACATAATTGAGAAAACTGATGAGAAATACATCGCGGGGCTTGTTTTCACAGAGGCCCAGGGAGCCGTTGGTGCGAGGGGAGGAGTACTTGTGCTGTAAGTATAAAATACATCGCGGGACTTGCTTTCACAGAGGCCCAGGGACCTGACACCAAAATCGGCAACGTTCCAGAGAAGGAGTCTGGTGGAAGCCTCTGATTGGTGGAAGAGGACCGGGTTTACATTTTTACATTTCTGCCTTCAGGTTAAGGGTTCTGGGAGTTAAGTGTACAGTATTTATTAGTAAAGTTTAAAGGATAAAGTTTTGTGTTTTTTAATATTTAATATAGAGTTAATTTGGGAGTAAGATATGTCAGTGGAGATTGGCCCCGTGGCTTGCTCAGCCTGCAACATGTGGGAGATCAGGGATATGGTCGGTGTCCCTGGTGACTACGTTTGCAGGAAGTGTGTACAGCAGCAGCTCCCGGCAGACCGCATTGAACGATTGGAGCTGCGGCTGGATTCATACTGGAGCATCCACGATGCTGAGAAAGTCGTGGATAGCACGTACAGCGAGTTGGTCACACCGCAGGTAAAAGGTAAGGGGACAGAAAGGGAACGGGTGGCCAATAGCCAGCGTAGCAGTAGGCAGGTAGTGCAGGAGTCCCCTGCGGTCATCTCCCTCCTAAACAGGTATACCATTTTGGATACTGTTGAGGGAGATGGCTCATCAGGGGAATGCAGCAGCAGCCAAGTTCATGGCACCATGGGTGGCTCTGCGGCACATGAGGGGAAAAGAGTGGAAGGGCAATAGTAATAGGGGATTTAATTGTCAGGGGAATAGATAGGCGTTTCTGCGGCCGCAAACGAGACTCCAGGATGGTATGTTGCCTCCCTGGTGCAAGGGTCAGGGATGTCACTGAACGGCTGCAGAACATTCTGGAGGGGGAGGGTGAACAGCCAGTTGTCGTGGTGCATATTGGCACCAACGATATAGGTTAAAAAAAAAGGGATGAGGTCCTACAAGATGAATTTAGGGAGCTAAGATATAAACTTAAAAGTAGGACCTCAAAGGTAATAATCTCTGGATTACTACCAGTACCACGGGCCAGTCAGAGTAGAAATAGGAGGATATTGCAGATGAATACGTGGCTTGAAAAATGGTGCAAGGGGGAGGGATTCAAATTTCTAGGGCATTGGAACCAGTTCTGGGGGAGGTGGGACCAGTACAAACAGGTCGGTCTGCACCTGGGCTGGAATGGAACCAATGTCCTTGGGGGAATATTTGCTAGTGCTGTCGGGGAGGATTTAAACTAATGTGGCAGGGGGATGGGTACAAGAGCAGAGAGGCAGGGGGGTGTAAAATGAGGGTAGAAGCAATAGGTAGCAAGGTGAAAAGTAAAAGTGGCATGCAGACAAAACCAGGGCAAAAATCAAAAAGGGCCACTTTTCAACATAATTGTATAAGGGGTAAGAGCGTTGTAAAAACAAGCCTGAAAGCTTTGTGTCTCAATGCAAGGAGTATTCGTAATAAGGTGGATGAGTTGAACGTGCAGATAGCCATTAATGATTATGATATAGTTGGGATCACGGAGACATGGCTCCAGGGTTACCAAGGCTGGGAGCTGAATATCCAGGGATATTCAATATGCAGGAGGGATAGAGAGAAAGGAAAAGGAGGTGGGGTAGCGTTGCTGGTTAGAGAGGAGATTAACGCAATGGAAAGGAAGGACATTAGTTTGGAGGATGTGGAATCGGTATGGGTAGAGCTGCGAAACACTAAGGGGCAGAAAACGCTGGTGGGTGTTGTGTACAGGCCACCTAACAGTAGTAGTGAAGTTGGAGATGGTATCAAACAGGAAATTAGAAATGCGTGCGACAAAGGCAAAACCGTTATAATGGGTGACTTCAATCTACATATAGATTGGGTGAATCAAATTGGCAGGGGTGCTGAGGAAGAGGATTTCTTGGAATGTATGCGGGATAGTTATCTAAATCAACATGTAGAGGAACCAACGAGAGAGCAGGCTATTTTAGACTGGGTATTGAGTAATGAGGAAGGGTTAGTTAGCAGTCTTGTTGTACGTGCCCCCTTGGGCAAGAGTGACCATATGGTTGAGTTCTTCATTAGGATGGAGAGTGACATTGTTAATTCAGAAACAATGGTTCTGAACTTAAGGAAAGGTAACTTTGAGGGTATGAGACGTGAATTGGCCAAGATTGACTGGCAATTAATTCTAAAAGGGTTGACGGTGGATATGCAATGGAAGACATTTAAAGACTGCATGGATGAACTACAAAAATTGTTCATCCCAGTTTGGCAAAAGAATAAATCAGGGAAGGTTCAGATTCAGATTCAATTTTAATTGTCATTGTCAGTGTACAGTACAGAGACAACGAAATGCATTTAGCATCTCCCTGGAAGAGCGACATAGCAAATGATTTGAATAAATAATAATAAGTGATAATAAGTGTCCGGGGGGTGGGGGGGTGATTTGCAGTCACCGAGGTACGTTGTTGAGTAGAGTGACAGCCGCCGGGAAGAAGCTGTTCCTGGACCTGCTGGTTCGGCAACGGAGAGACCTGTAGCGCCTCCCGGATGGTAGGAGGGTAAACAGTCCATGGTTGGGGTGAGAGCAGTCCTTGGCGATGCTGAGCGCCCTCCGCAGACACCGCTTGCTTTGGACAGATTCAATGGAGGGGAGCGAGGAACCGGTGATGCGTTGGGAAATTTTCACCACCCTCTGCAATGCCTTCCGGTCGGAGACAGAGCAGTTGCCATACCATACTGTGATGCAGTTGGTAAGGATGCTCTCGATGGTGCAGCGGTAGAAGTTCACCAGGATCTGAGGAGACAGATGGACCTTCTTCAGTCTCCTCAGGAAGAAGAGACGCTGGTGAGCCTTCTTGATCAGAGTTGGTCAGAAGGTAGTGCATTCGTGGATAACAAGGGAAATCAGGGATAGTATCAAAGCGAAGGATGATGCATACAAATTAGCCAGAAAAAGCAGCATACCAGAGGACTGGGAGAAATTCAGAGACCAGCAGAGGAGGACAAAGGGCTTAATTAGGAAAGGAAAAATAGATTATGAAAGAAAACTGGCAGGGAACATAAAAACTGACTGCAAAAGTTTTTATAGATATGTGAAAAGAAAGAGATTAGTTAAAACAAATGTAGGTCCCTTGCAGTCAGAAACAGGTGAGTTGATCATGGGGAACAAGGATATGGCGGACCAATTGAATAACTACTTTGGTTCCGTCTTCACTAAGGAAGACATAAATAATCTGCCGGAAATAGCAGGGGACCGCGGGTCAAAGGAGTTGGAGGAATTGAGTGAAATCCAGGTTAGCCGGGAAGTGGTGTTGGGTAAATTGAATGGATTAAAGGCCGATAAATCCCCAGGGCCAGATAGGCTGCATCCCAGAGTACTTAAGGAAGTAGCTCCAGAAATAGTGGATGCATTAGTAATAATCTTTCAAAACTCTTTAGATTCTGGAGTAGTTCCTGAGGATTGGCGGGTAGCAAACGTAACCCCACTTTTTAAGAAGGGAGGGAGAGAGAAAACGGGGAATTACAGACCAGTTAGTCTAACATTGGTAGTGGGGAAACTGCTAGAGACAGTTATTAAAGACGGGATAGCAGCACATTTGGAAAGTGGTGAAATAATTGGACAAAGTCAGCATGGATTTACGAAAGGTAAATCATGTCTGATGAATCTTATAGAATTTTTCGAGGATGTAACTAGTAGCGTGGATAAGGGAGAACCAGTGGATGTGGTGTATCTAGACTTCCAGAAGGCTTTCGACAAGGTCCCACATAAGAGATTAGTATACAAACTTAAAGCACACGGCATTGGGGGTTCAGTATTGATGTGGATAGAGAACTGGCTGGCAAACAGGAAGCAAAGAGTAGGAGTAAACGGGTCCTTTTCACAATGGCAGGCAGTGACTAGTGGGGTACCGCAAGGCTCAGTGCTGGGACCCCAGCTATTTACAATATATATTAATGATCTGGATGAGGGAATTGAAGGCAATATCTCCAAGTTTACGGATGACACTAAGCTGGGGGGCAGTGTTAGCTGTGAGGAGGATGCTAGGAGACTGCAAGGTGACTTGGATAGGCTGGGTGAGTGGGCAAATGTTTGGCAGATGCAGTATAATGTGGATAAATGTGAGGTTATCCATTTTGGTGGCAAAACAGGAAAGCAGACTATTATCTAAATGGTGGCCGATTAGGAAAAGGGTAGATGCAGCGAGACCTGGGTATCATGGTACACCAGTCATTGAAAGTAGGCATGCGGGTGCAGCAGGCAGTGAAGAAAGCGAATGGTATGTTAGCTTTCATAGCAAAAGGATTTGAGTATAGGAGCAGGGAGGTTCTACTGCAGTTGTACAGGGTCTTGGTGAGACCACACCTGAAGTATTGCGTACAGTTTTGGTCTCCAAATCTGAGGAAGGACATTATTGCCATAGAGGGAGTGCAGAGAAGGTTCACCAGACTGATTCCTGGGATGTCAGGACTGTCTTATGAAGAAAGACTGGCTAGACTTGGTTTATACTCTCTAGAATTTAGGAGATTGAGAGGGGATCTTATAGAAACTTACAAAATTCTTAAGGGGTTGGACAGGCTAGATGCAGGAAGATTGTTCCCGATGTTGGGGAAGTCCAGGACAAGGGGTCACAGCTTAAGGATAAGGGGGAAATCCTTTAAAACCGAGATGAGAAAAACTTTTTTCACACAGAGAGTGGTGAATCTCTGGAACTCTCTGCCACAGAGGGTAGTTGAGGCCTGTTCAGTGGCTATATTTAAGAGGGAGTTAGATGTGGCCCTTGTGGCTAAGGGGATCAGAGGGTATGGAGAGAAGGCAGGTACGGGATACTGAGTTGGATGATCAGCCATGATCATATTGAATGGCGGTGCAGGCTCGAAGGGCCGAATGGCCTACTCCTGCACCTAATTTCTATGTTTCTATGTTTCTAATATTAGACCACAGAAAGCAAACATGTAGTTGCCTCCAGAAATAATTAACAATAATTCACAAAAATACCAAGATAACATCTTAGAAACAGAAAAATAGATGGAGTGGACCATTCGGCCCTTCGAGCTAGCACCGCCATTCAATGTGATCATGGCTGATCATCTAAAATCAGTACCCCGTTCCTGCCTTCTCCCCATATCCCTTGATTCTGTTAGCCCTAAGAGCTAAATCTAACTGTAGAAAACGTCCAGTGAATTGGCCTCCACTGCCTTCTGTGGCAGAGAGTTCCACAGATTCACAACTCTCTGGATGAAGACATTTTTCCTCATCTCACTCCAAAATGGCCTACCCCTTATTCTTAGATCTGTGACCCCTAGATCTGAACTCCCCCAACATTGTGAACATTTTTCCTGCATCTAGCTTGTCCAATCCTTTTAAGAATTTTATATGTCTCTATAAGATCCCCTCGCATCCTTCTAAATTCCAGTGAATACAAGCCCAGTCGACCCATTCTTTCATCATATGTTAGTCCCGCCAACATGGGAATTAACCTGCTGAACCTACGCTGCGCCCCCTCAATAGCAAGAATGTCCTTCCTCAAGTTAGGAGACCAAAACTGCACACAATACTCCAGGTGCAGTCTCACCAGGGCCCTGTACAACTGCAGTAGGACCTCCTTGCTCCTAAACTCAAATCATCTTGTAAAAGTTGAATGTATAGAGAAACAAGGGGCTTAGCCATAAACTGCAGGAGCATCATTTTTTTTACCCAAGCGTATCTTCATTTCATTTTCAATGCACGTTGAGGATTGGGAAGTCGGGCCGTTAATAAGAAGCTTGCAGGCCTGATGTTGCAAGGATAGTGGATGAAGTCACACATGAACTAGATGAGGCAAGACTAGTTTCCGTCCCAAAAAATACAGTTGAAATGGTTTGTGTTTTCACATGAGCAGCTACTTGCTTTATTTCCTAATAATTTGTCACACAGCCCCATGTACTCTGTGCCACTGATCTTATAAATGGACAGCCACGTACCGTACACATTGAGGCCTGTTTCCTGAACACTCCAGAGTCGCTGGTCCAGATAGTACAATGCGTACGTTTTCTGGCTCAGACTCTTGCCCTGGCTCAGGCTCAGCATCGTGAGGCCAAGCGTAGCCTTGGCGATCGCTTCGCCCAACACCTCCACTCGGTTCGCAATAACCAACCTGATCTCCCGATGGCTCAGCACTTCAACTCCCCCTCACATTCCGAATCCGACCTTTCTGTCCTGGGCTTCCTCCATGGCCAGAGTGAGGTCCACCGTAAATTGGAGGAGCAGCACCTCATATTTCGCTTGGGTAGTTTACACCCCAGTGGTATGAACATTGACTTCTCTAATTCAGGTAGTCCCTGCTTTCTCCTCTCCTTCCCAGCTCTCCCTCAGCTCACTTCTCGCCTCTTCCTTTCTTCTTCCCGCCCCCCAACCCTCACATGTCTGAAGAAGGGTCTTGACCCGAAACGTTGTCTATTTCCTTTGCTCCATAGATGCTGCCTCACCTGCTGAGTTTCTCCAGCACTTTTGTCTACCCTCGATTTTCCAGCATCTGCAGTTCTTTTTAAACACGTGGATTAAATACGACTCAGTGGTCAATGTGTGCACAGCAGTGGTATCAGAAATATAAAATATGGAAACAACACTGATGATTATAAACAATGCCACAATATTTATTGCACAGATGAGATCGGTCATCTTCCCTCATTATGTGATCAGTTCTATCAATCCATATTTGTATTACATGGAACAAGCACTGGTAAATCAACATACTTAAATGCACTAACACCGTAAACCAAATGTGTCTGAAACATACTACTGGTCTGAAGTACTGCCTTGCTATTGCCTGTTAGCTGTGATCAGCACCCCAATGACAAGCAGCTCGTAGTTTGGTATCGTCATCAGTCTTTTTTTAAGTCAGAAATGGCCTCTGATAATTGTATGTTGTTTTTGCTCCAGTTATTTTAGACCAAGAAAATTATACAAAAAAAAGAAAATCGCTGTATAGACACAGCAATTATTTTCACCACTGTTCCATTTAAACGTTGTGGCATGAATCTTTATAAACATGAGCAGGTCAGGGAGCATGTGTGGAGGGGTAACGAGTCAAACATTGATGCCGTTAGGAAACACCACAATGTAGCTTCACTGTAGGGACAGATGCACTTCATACCTGGCCCCTCACCACCACCACTCACAGCTGGAGTACTGGGTACTTTCAAGTGGTGTTACGGACCTTCACTGTAGAACTGTGAAAGGATTGCTTTAATCTTAACTCGTATTACTGTTTACAGTTCATTTGCATAATTTGAATAATTTTAAATAAAATGTATTTGTCAAAAGCTTCTTCATTTTCAATCATTTATATTTCCAAATGTCTCTGAGGGGTGGTGGTGTGTACAGGGCCCATGTTTGCCCAGTCTGAGGCTAGAAATGGGTGGGAGTCATGCAGCCCCAAGAGGCCAATCAGGGGAGCAGTGCCTCAGGTGATAGCATTCACTGAGCTGAAACCTTTCACCACAGGTGCTGCCTGACCAAACTGAACATTTCCAGCACCTTGCTATTTTCAGATTTCCAGCATCTACTTTTCATAACTGAAACGTCATTCTCACCATAACATTGAGCAGTAAAGCTCGGCCTAAGCCAGGAGATATTGTGCAGAAGAAAACCAGAAGTGTTTCAGTGATTTAAATCATTTATCATTTTCAAGGGGACTCAGACCGTGACAAAAGTCTCACACTCGTGCTTGTGGGAGGTATGTGCAAAATGCTTTGAGCAGCATGAGAACAAAACCAACAACAATTTGGCACAATTTAATAGTCAGATTACAAGACAAATGCAGCAGAATGAGGTGAAGGTGCAGCATCTGACAGACGTTGGACTACACTGCCTGATGTACCCAACATCTGCAGCTCTCTCTGACTCTGCTGCAGCCTCAGCGGCACAACTGCAGCTTGGAGGAAGGGCACAACTTGACCAATTCTCCTCAAAGTTACAGCAGGAAACCAGAGCTTTCAACAAAACATCAGCATTCAGGTGCCAGGACAACGGGAATGTCGAAATGATCCACGTTAGAACAAGGCACAAGCATTGACCACAATGTGAATGGACATGTGATTGACGGAAGTGAACCAGAAGCACTGAGAAATGTATTGGATTTTATAAATTAATTGTTAACCATTATTGAATTGCCAATTTAAATAGGAATATTCTGTTTGTAGCTTATTAAAACAAATGTTGATGTTACTTTATAATATATTTCCCTTGTAAGTGGAGGTAGCCTAGAAATGGGTGTAATTTAAAGGATGCCCTGGGAATACTTGAACAAGCTGGAACAGGGACAGTGTTAGTGAATCCCAGTGTTTGAGACCTCAGCGCAGGCCTCAAGGTGGTTACTGGGCCTCAACGTGAAGTTACTGGGCCTCAAAGTGGTTACTGGGCCTCAACGTGAAGTTACTGGGCCTCAACGTGAAGTTACTGGGCCTCAACATGAAGTTACTGGGTCTCAAGGTGGTTACTGGGCCTCAACGTGAAGTTACTGGGCCTCAACGTGAAGTTACTGGGCCTCAACGTGAAGTTACTGGGCCTCAAGGTGGTTACTGGGCTTCAACGTGAAGTTACTGGGCCTCAAGGTGGTTACTGGGCCTCAACGCGAAGTTACTGGGCTTCAACGTGAAGTTACTGGGCCTCAACGTGAAGTTACTGGGCCTCAACGTGAAGTTACTGGGCCTCAACGTGAAGTTACTGGGCCTCAAGGTGGCTACTGGGCCTCAACATGAAGTTACTGGGCTTCAACGCGAAGTTACTGGGCTTCAACGTAAAGTGGGCCTCAATGTGAAGTTACTGGGCCTCAACGTGAAGTTACTGGGCTTCAACGTGAAGTTACTGGGCCTCAACGTGAAGTTACTGGGCCTCAACGTGAAGTTACTGGGCCTCAACGTGAAGTTACTGGGCCTCAACGTGAAGTTACTGGGCCTCAACGTGAAGTTACTGGGCCTCAATGTGAAGTTACTGGGCCTCAATGTGAAGTTACTGGGCCTGACCGTGAACTGTGTTGCCCAACATTCTTCTCCCTTGTCCAAACTTTGTGGGTTGACCAAAGGTCCAGTTGGGCCTGGGGGGGGGGGGGCGGAAGGATAGTGGCTGGGAGAGGTCGGCATCAGGGTGGTGGTGAGTTGCCAGAAGTGGCAGTGAGGGGGCTACTCGGTGAGGGAGGCATCTTGCTTTCTGCAGTTCACCCAAGCTGTAAGACCTGTAATGCGCCATACAGGTGTCCCAAAGCAGCAAGGCCCAAATTCTCTGGCTTAGTTTTGACACAGAAACTGCCTTGGAGTGTGCTAGGGTGACTTACAAACAGTTTCTCCTTCTCTCTAGTCAAATTATCCCTTGATTTAATTCAACTTGGAAATGGTTGTAAATGTGATCAATTCCTGGTGGAATAGATTTTAACCCCACAGCGCCAGGCAGCAGGTTACATGATCCTGATTTCTAGGCATATAACTTCATTGGGTTAGATTATGTAATTTACAATTTTAGTGGTGCATCGTGGAGCATGGAGTCATATTTATTAGCATGGACAACCATTGAAAATGCTCCCGATTATTTGGACCAGCAAAGTCTGCAAAGGACTTGTGTAAAGTTTGGCAGTGATCCAGTGGATGTATGAAAGTACCTGGGCAGAAGCCACCAAGAACTCAACTGTAGTCAGTGACTGAGTGGCAAGCGTGGTTGCAATCTGTGAGAGTCATTCATCGGTTAAGGTGCTGGCAAGTCCTCTTGTGGGGATTCCTGGGGTGGCACAGCGCACTAGGAACTGTCTTGGGAATGGTTATTGCGGCTGCTCCTGCTCTGCCTGCTGCGTGGCAGCTAACGCCAGTGCCTGAGCGGTGTCTGACTCTATTATACTTGAGCCACGATCCTGATCTTCTGCAAGAGAGAAAATATTTCCATCAGCCTGACCGACCGGAAATGCTCACACACACTGCACAACACTAACTTTAGCAACCATGATCTTCCATGGGCTATGTCTTTGGTTGCATTGTAGACCAGGCTCTGCACTATTATGGTTACTAATGCAACTGTTATTGATATATTTGTTATTGATTATTGTATATTTATCTGTGTGGTATTGTGTTTATGGGCCTGTTAAGCTGCAGCAAGCAAGAGTTTCACACGAGAGTTCTACAATCTTGACGATGTTTTATGTGGGTGATGCGTGACTAACCAATGTAATGCATAAACATGTAAGATATCTATACGGCCAATAGTAAGTCAGCATGATTGTACGGATATTTGCTGCAAAGGCTGTACTCAGTTAAACATGTTCTCCTTCTCCCCATGGCATGCCACTAAAGCTTTCTGAAGGCACAGGCAGATTTACAAAGATAATTCTTGGATAAGCTGGGTCAGTTTGCTATACAGTTGCAGTAAGCTGGATTCTGCACAGAGCTGAGGAGCTGCCTTGGTGAAGTTGATTTGTTGAAGGTGCTCTGGTTTGCTTCCACATCCCAAAGACGCGTTAGTTGGTGGATTCATTGGGAGGTGTATACTCCCCCTTAAACAGGGGGGTGGTGGGGGTGTACTAATGATCACTGGAGAGAGAGTAGGTTACAGAGAAACATATCTGGGGATGTTGTAGAGAGGAACTGCAGATGCTGGTTTAAATCGAAGACAGACACAAAAAGCAAGAGTAACTCAGCGAGTCAGGCAGCATCTCCGGAGAAAAGTAATAGGTGACGTTTTGGGTCGAGATCCTTCTTCAGACAGAGTCAGGGGAAAGAGGAACAAGATATATGGATGGTCCTTAGGATAAATGAATGGAAGATATGCAGAAAGGAGCGATAATCAAGGAAATGTGGAGCCCACAATGGTCCATTGTTGGCTGTGGGATAGGTGATAACGAGTTACTACAGACAGTGAAACAACAGGATGACAGTAAACTAGTACAACGACTAAGGTGGGGAAGGGACGGAGAGAGAGGGGAGGCAAGGGTTTCTTGAAGTTAGAGAAATCTATATATGCCGCTGGGGTCTAAGATGCCCGAGCGAAATATGAGTTGCTGTTCCTCCAATTTACGTTTGGCCTCACTCTGACAATGGAGGAGGCCCAGGACAGAGAGGTCAGTGTGCGAATGGAAAGGGGAAGTCAATGTGTTTGGCAACCGGGAAATGAAACTGATGAGAATGGTCTCCTATGTGGTGATCAATCTGAGAATGTACAGACTCCAATGTTCACAGATAATGTGATCCTTAGACCCCAGCAGTGGCATAGATAATGACGGACTCCCTTTAACCAAAGCCAAAGCAGGACTTGACGCATACTTTGCAAGACTGTGCAAACTTGGCAGTCTCTGAACTTGCGTGACATTTGTGTGGAATGTCCCAAGAATGCTGAATTTTACCAAAATTGTGGTTTAAATGAAATTCAGTCATCTAGCACACAATTCTCTAATTCATAAGTTCTATGAGCAGAATTAGGCCATTTGGCCCATCAAGTCTACTCCGCCATTCAATCATGGCTGATCTATCTTTCTCTCTCAACGCCATTCTCCTACCTTCTCCCCATAATGCCCGGCACCCTTACTAATGAAGAATCTGCCAATCTCTGCCTTAAACATATGCATTAACTTGGCCTCCACAGCCGTCGGTGGCAATTAGTGGCTGAATAAGATTTGAATATCAGCTCTGAATATTAAATACGGCTCTCACGTTCACTAATCACACTCCAAACTTCCATGTTGCTGGTTGACGTAGCATCATCAACAAAACCTGAAAGAGTAAAGTCAATAATAGGTTTAAATTATACTCATTTAACTCATTCTCAGCCTCCAAACAAGTCTGAGCATCTCAATTCATGACCATCAAGTAGTTGGTTTGACGTAACCCTTCAAATCTGGCAGATGATTATTGCATCATCATATTCCCATTTCAAATTGTGAAATACTAATTAATACCAAGTTTTTGTTTCTGTCAAAATGTCAGTATTGTTCGATACAACCTGGATTGGGAATAGAGAAAAATAGGTGCAGGAGTAGGGCATTCGGCCCTTCGAGCCAGCACTGCCATTCAATATGATCATGGCTGATAATCTAAAATCAGTACCCCGTTCCTGCTTTTTCCCCATATCCCTTGATTCCTTTAGCACGAAGATCTAAATCTAACTCTTGAAAACATCCAGTGAATTGGCCTCCACTGCCTTCTATGGCAGAGAATTCCACAGATTCACAACTCTCTGTGTGAAGAAGTTTTTCCTCATCTCAGTCCTAAATGGCCTACCCATTATTCTTAAACTGTGACCCCTGGTTCTGGACTCCCCCAACATCGGGAACATTTTTCCTGTATCTATCCTGTCCAATCCTTTAAGAATTTTATATGTTTCTATAAGATCCCCTCCGATCCTTCTAAATTCCTTCTAAATACAAGCCCAGTTGACCCATTTCTTTCATTTGTCAGTACCGCCATCCCAGGAATTAACTTGGTGAACCTACGCTGCACTCCCTCAACAGCAATAATTTCCTTCCTCAAATTAGGTGGCCAAAAGTGCACACAATACTCTAGATGCAGTCTCACCAGTACAACTGCAGTAGGGCCTCCTTGCTCCTAAACTCAAATCATCTCACAATGAAGGCCAACGTGCCATTAGCTTTCTTCACTGCCTGCTGTACCTACATGCTTACTTTCAGTGAATGATGTACAAGCACACCCAGGTCTCATTGCACCTCCACTTTTCCAAATCTGTCACCATTCAGATAATAACCTGCCTTCCTCTTCTTGCCACCAAAGTGGATAATCTCACATTTATCCGCATTAAATGAATTCCAGAACAATTATTGGAACGGAAACGCAAAAGTTGAGAGTTGAGTTCTGACCAAGCTGGCAGTTTCTGGACAAGGCCAGTAAGAATGTCAGGGTGATGTATGGACCTGGATGATTCTTTGTGACAGTAAATCAACCTGCTCTGCATCTGTCGCAGCCGCTGCCTCAAAAAGGCTGCCAACATCATCAAGGATCCGCACCATCCTGGCCACACACTCATCTCTCCGCTGCCTTCAGGTCGAAGGTACAGGAGCCTGAAATCTGCAACATCCAGGTTCAGGAACAGCTACTTCCCCACAGCCATCAGTCTATTAAACACAACTTCAAACAAACTCTGAACTATAACAGTCTATTGCACTTTATCTGTTTATTTATATTCATGTTCTATGGTATATGGACACACTGATCTGTTCTGTATTTATGCCTACAGTATTCTGTTGTGCTGCAGCAAAGCAAGAATTTCATTGTCCTATCCGGGACACATGACAATAAACTGACTTAACTTGACTTGATCAGTATTATGCTATTCAAGGGAAAAACTAATATTGGGTTTGTAAAAACCCTATCTTTATATTTAACTAATGGGTCATGTTTACTTTGGGCCCCATAAGGCAAAAACATAGAAGTACAGACCACATTTTAAAGAAATTAAGAAGGGAAATCAATATTGAAAGAAATCATAAGCTCCAATTGAATGACAAATACCATTCCTGCAAATGTAATATTTTCATGATCTCTTTCTTGCTTTGACACACTTGAACATTATTAACAAGGATGACATACCTGCCAACAGGTGGGTATAGGTTTCAAGACAAGGGCTTGCTGAATAATGTGCATTGGACAACCATGTAAATGTCATCCAGAAAATGCAAGGTTGTTAACGGTGACAGGCATGATTGGAAACAACCCATGTCCCCAATACACACAATCATGTTCACCTCATCAACCTTCCAGGTACTGCAAGCTTAGAGATTTTCAAAAGTGCACATTTTTATTTCTGTAGCAATTTATCAAATGTTCTCCTAATTTCCAATGATAAACATTAAACATTAAATAAAATGCAGGGAATATGTAATATTGTAATATATATATCTTGCCATCTCCTATTGTCTCAGACCTGTCCCCTAGTGCTGAGTTAGACCTCAGTTGCAGTTCCCTGAAGGTTAAGTCACCCTCCTTTAGCTGTGATTCCCAACAGATGAGGCAAGGCACCACTATTGATTAATGCACCACTTCGTTTTAGTTTAGTTTAGGGATACAGGGCGGAAACAGGCCCTTTGGCCCACCGGGTCCGCGTCAACTATCACTATCCTACACACACTAGGGACAATGTTTACATTTACCAAGCCAATGGAACTCAGAGAGATAACCCACGCAGGTCACAGGGAGAACATTCAAACTCTGCACAGACAGTATCCGTAGTCGGGATGGAACCCAGGTCTCTGGCGCTGCATTTGCTGTAAGGTAGCAAGTCTACCGCTGCTCCACTGTGACCACCTTATTCCAGTAAACACCAGACGAAATCACCGCTTGTTTGGTACGTTCAAAGATTAGACACAAGCTGGAGAGACTGCAAGTAATTTCATGGTGCAGACAGCGCCTGGAGTGTGAATACCTGGATGCACTGTGTTACTCTTCCATCGTGACCTAACGTCAAGCTGCTCTCTAATGCTCAAAGAAAGAAAGCTTTCCGGTTAGGAGCTGTTCTAAACTTTGATTACCAGGGACACCTCTGTGTAGATGATGAGATACATAGCTTATTGGTCGGTGATCACAGCAGATCGTCCAGTTTGGTGGCTGAGTTCCATTCTATGCCCCCCCTGGTTTGCACAGGAGAGCTGCATGGTACTTTATAAGCTCACCGCTCAGCCCCTTCTTCAGTGGTCAAGCCTTTGCCATCTACTCCCTTATCAAAGCAAAGGTACCAAACCAGGCTACCCTTTGATCACACACACTAATGCTGAACACCACTGCATGTATCAGTGACGTGGCCACAACTAGTGGCCTTGATTCAGTTCATAAAATGATAGAAGAATGGAGACTTATTAAATCACACTGAAAGTTACAGGTCAGTCTGTAATTTGTCTTTCCACCGGCACCACTTATCTGATCAGTATTGGGGAATCGTAACATCAACACGACTTTTGCACATAAACATTTCTCCTTTTAAGAGTACTTAGTTTAACAGGCAAGTTTGACAGTAAACACGAGACAGCCCACAGCCAGCCGTGTTAACCAAGAAACAATACATCAGCAAAATGGTGAGTCAACATTAGACTTACTTTGTTCGTTGAATTGGCTTTCGCTTCCTCCCCCAATCGGCAGATTAGGCTAAATATAATTGGAAGAGAAATGTTAAAATGCTTGCACATTGGTTTTGTTCGGCACTGTAAGAAAGGTTAACTCAAAGAGTGTCATTTGATCATCCTTCCTGTTTTGGTGTAACCCAATATAATTGGATCTTCTTCTTGCATATGGCGTGCACAGCCTAAAGTTGTAGGACAACTTGTTCTATTTAATCCGATTTGATTGTGCACGCCGGGTTAATTGCATTCGTCAAAACAGGGCGGATCACTTGAAGGTTGCAATCTCCCAACAAAATGTGACTTTGTTTGGCATTGCCAAGAGATGGTCTCAGACTGCCTTGTCAGTGCTCTCACAGTTTTGCAAAATGATTTTTATGTCCATTGCATGACATCCCAAGGGGTTTTAGAGCTCTCAATGGAAATGTAGCTGCCAATTCTGACACAGGAACATGTACAAGCTGCATTAGTAACACTGATTGGGGAAGGTCTCTGGTCCAGGACGTTGGGGAAAACTACACATCTTTTCTTTGATGCATTGCCACAGTATGTTCTATTTCCACTCTATATTGTATCTACAGGTTTATTTTCAGGCTCCAGCTCTCGGTTCCACCCAAGTCTCGCGCCACAATTTTGGAATGGGATTTGAAGCCAGAACCTTCTGACAGAAGCCAAAGTTTGACCAAATAAATGTGTTGCAGCAACAAACTGGAACTGAAAAATAGACACAAAGTGCTGGAGTACTTCAGCAGGTTAGGCAGCATCTCTGGAGAACGTGAATAGGTGATGTTTCGAGTCGAGGTATGACCAAACTGGAACTCATCTAAATTACACTAGAGAATAGTGTCGTAACCATTTCAACAGTGCATAATCAGTTCCTAAGATGCCCACTCATTGTGCTTTTACACGATACCATACCAAATGATATAACTTTATTTATCCCAGGAGGGAAATTGAAGCACCTCGGACCCATTCCATACCTCCAAATAATTTTCCCTGTTCAATGATCAGATTATTCTTCTGCATGGCCTGGAAGTGAGCTATTATAACTTTCAGTAGATATTCTCCCAATTTTGTTAGCCCTTGCTGTCTCCTCCCCTTCCTCAGCCCTCGGGCTGTCTCCTCCCATCCCTCAGCCCTCGGGCTCCTCCTCCTCCTTTTTCCTTCCTTCTCCCCACCACCCCATATCAGTCTGAAGAAGGGTTTCGGCCCGAAACGTTGCCTATTTCCTTCGCTTCATAGATGCTGCTGCACCCGCTGAGTTTCTCCAGCATTTTTGTGTACTTTCAGTAGATATTGTTTGTTAAAACAAAGAATCTTGCCTTTAAAACCTTGTGCACAATTTTCCTTAGACAGAGCTACAGTTTCTCAATCCTGATAACATCTCTTGCAGTTTTTAAATAATTCAGGAACGTATGGGTGATTATTGGCAACTACCGGAGAATTGAATTCAGTGGCCCATGCTCAGCTGCAGCCCACATTCTCAACAACATTTTGATTATTTTGCCTCTAAGGTAATTTACAGAAACGGCATAACTGCTAGCAAGTCTGTTGGTCACTAAACAGGTGCCTGAGTTTCTGATGATAAATAAGTGCATATTCCAAACAAGCTCAAATTTACCGTGTGTTGAACTGGTATTGTTTTTGATTTACCGAGAACACAAAGAGTGGAGGTGCTCAGTGCGTCAGGCAGCATATATGGAGGACATCCTGCTAAGTTACCCCAGCACTTTGTGTTCTATGCAAGATCCCAGCATATGCAGTTGGTGCAGTTCCACTTGTTGCATTACGCAAGATCCCAGCATGTACAGTTGCTGCATCTCCACTTGTTGCATTACGCAAGATCCCAGCATGTGCAGTTGGTGCAGTTCCACTTGTTGCATTTCGCAAGATCCCAGCATGTGCAGTTGGTGCAGTTCCACTTGTTGCATTTCGAAAGATCCCAGCATGTGCAGTTGCTGCATCTCCACTTGTTGTTGCATATTGCTTTTAAGGAAGCAAATGTTCCAAAGCGCTTCACAGAAACACTACCCATTTGACACAGAGCCAGAGGAAGGGGTGAGAGTGCACCACACAAAGTCAATGCAAGCACAGAATGTCAGGGAGAATGCCTGAACCGAGGCAGTTAAAGCAAGGCAGCGGCTGGGGAACGATTGAATACAATGATGAGCAGACAACAGAATTGGAAGCAGGCAGATTTCTTGGAGAGATTCGGAATGGAAGCAATTACATGGATAGATGGTGGAGAGATTTGTAAAGGATGGAGAATTTAAAAACTGAAGCAAACGTGGGTCTGAGGGGTGAAGGACATTGATGTGAGACAGGACAATATCGAGGGAATCATAGAAAGAATTAAATAACGTATGAGTCAGCTGTGTTTGCCTCTTGTCTCAAGATAGTCAAGGATTTGAAAATGTTAAATAGGCTGTTCAGTGGTAAATAAATAACAAGGTCTGCTCCCAAGGCTGGAGGCCCCAGAGGAATGTAAGAGAGAGCTAATAGATTTGCTGCAAGAGTAATCAGAGCGTGATGTCTCCAAGGTGCCCAACGATGACACAGGGAGCAATAATGTCAGACGTGGCTGAGCATACAACTTCCTGTGCGAGTGGTTGAGGTGAACTGAACCTCAGCACACTCGTGCAATTGCTAGACCTCATTCTCAAAAGGTGTACAAAGATGACAAACTTCATACAATTAAGCACAGTGTGTGTGGACTACACATACAAGGCGATTGGCTTCATAAATGTTCACTATACCCATACCTCATCATAATCCTGCATACAACAATAAACTTCAAAACACATATTTGAATGGAAAAATGTATTGAAGATATTGATCATATTTTCAAATGTTGCATTTGTTTTTGGATCCGTAAAGCAGACTTGTGATTTCTTTATTGCATTGTTGGACTTGCTTAAATCACAACCGGTGTGAATAGGTGTGAACTGGTGTATGTGCACAGATGTGAGCAGATAGATGGGTGTGCACAGATGTGAGCTGGTGCACCACTACTTATCCTGACTTGGGGACGAGCGTGTGAACATGAGCACGGATAAAAGGGAGGAAGGGGTTGACAGACAGCTGCCACAACAGTTGAAATCTGCACAGTTCCCTGTAATTTCTGTGAATAATGACCTGGTGGAGGGAGGTGGGAATTTGCCAGATAGGATGTATCGAGGGGCCCAGATTACCCCCAAGAATGGGGGCAAAGTGGGCTAATGGGGCAAAGTTGTACCGGTGGTTCTGAAGCTAACAATGGCAGCATATTGTACTGCAAGTTTTATTGCTGTCCTCCAGGGGGCAGTGGCCACCATAGTTATCAATGCACAGAATGATCTGTGACTTTCTGACCAAAGGAAATGTTGGGACATCTCAAGTTAAAAGAAGATTAGGAGGGCTGGAGAGAGGGGGGGGGATGCAATGGGGGTTAACTCTAACCCTAACTTCAAGTAACCCTTGCACCACCCCACCCCCCCTCCCACTCTCCATCCCTCCAACGGCCAAGTTGTAGCAGCTTCAAAGTGGTCTTGTTGAGACCAGGCCGACCCTCCTTCACCTATCCAGTGTCGCCAGGATCCCTGGCCATAACGTGAGGAAATAAGAGACTGCACATCTCCATGGGCCAAGATCGGACGTTTCAGAGACGAGGAAGTTGCAAGATGGCACTGGAACGTGGCGACTCTCTGCGTGCTGCTCCACAAGACATGTACAGTGGGGCGGAACTGGATAGCCCACACAACGGGCTGCTCACTAAATAGGGTGCAGGCATATTAGGCAAGTGGCAATCTGCCTGCACCCCCTTTGTGTGGCTTCATCTGGCCCAGGATGTGTGGTGGGAATCAGCTGCTCAGTCCACCGCTGGGTGGCATGGAGAAGACCGGTCACCTCTAGCAAGCTCACAACTTGGCTGGTGCCAGACCAGCATATTCACAGTTACTGTCTTTTGTTAATACCTCACCAAACTTTTAATTCACCTTTTTGAAAGTACGTTACACAATAACGCCTCAGGTTTCAGGGAAGTATAGGAACTGGAGTCCTGGTGAGGGCACAGGGAGAGCAGGAACCACAAGATTCCCGACTGGAAACATTGTCTGTCCATTCTCTCCACTGATTCTGCCTCACCCTCTAAGTTCCTCCAGCACTTTGTTTTTTGCTCAAGATCCCAGCACCTGCAGTCTTTTATATCAACATCGATATTGATATTGACATAAATATTGATGTGTTTCAAAAGCAGATTTGCTGACAAGGTCTCTATTTCTTCAGAAAGTCAACGTTAGCCAAATGCAAAGGCAGAGCTCATATATATTCATGCCAGACAATGTTTCATCAACAGCAAAGTCTGAAAATTATCGTTCAAGATTTATTATAGTTTTATTGATTTCTATTGGGCCACATAGATTGGGTAGATGATCTGTGACTTTCTGACCAAAGGAAAGAGTCTCTTGCCCAGAGTAGGGGAATAGAGAACCAGGGGACATACTTTTATGGTGAGGGGGAAAAGATTTATTGGGAACCTGAGGGATAACTTATTCACACAAAGGGTGCTGGGTGTACGGAACGAGCCGCTGTGGAAGGTAGTTGAGGCAGGTACAACTGCGACTTTTGAGAAACATTTAGACAAGTACATGGAAAGGACAGGTTTAGAAACATAATTTCGTTCAGACCGAAAGGTCTGAATGACAATAAAGGAATCTAATCTAATCTAATCTAGAGGGATATGGGTAAAACGCAGGCAGGTGGAACTCGTGTAGATGGGAATGTTGGCCTGTGCAGGCAAGTTGGGGTGAAGGGCATGCTTTCACGCTTTAAGACTCTATGACTAAGACATGAAGAAGTCAAATTGAAAGCAACATTTACACAGCATTTTAAACAATTTACCAATCATTTACACAGGGAAGAGGCAGAGAGATGGGAGTGTGAAACGTGAAGCACTTTATTATGGCAATTCTCCTGCTACAATATTCCATCCCATCCAAGGTGTCTACAGGAAGGCAGCTAATATCATCAAAGACACACAGCACCCAGGCCATGCTCTTATCTCTCCATAGGGTTGAGGAGCCCGAGAACTGTTACCTACATGTTCCAGAACAGCTTCTTCCGATCAATCATCAGGCTCATGAACCACCCGCACAATTGCAACCACAGCACTTGCTTGGCAACAGACCACCATGGACTTTGCACTAATGGTGCCCCCCCCCCCCCCCACACACACTAATGGTGCCCCCCCCCCCCACACCCACACACACACACACACACACTAAGGGTGCCCCCCTCCCCACACACACTAAGTGGTGCACCCACACACAGTCACTATTGGTCCCACACACACACACTATGTTACCGCCCCACCCACACACACACACACAACACACCACACACACTAATGGTGCCCCCCCCCCAACCCACACAACACACTATGGTGCCCCCCCCCCCACACTCTATGGTGCCCCCCACACACACACACACACACTAAGGGTGCCCCCCTCCCCACACACACTAATGGTGCCCCACACACATACTAATGGTGCCCCACACACACATACTAATGGTGCCCTATGTGAGTTCACCTAGAATATCTGATCATTTGTTGTGTATTTGTTTGGTGTGTTGTTGTATTTAATGCTGCAACAAGCAAGGATGTCATTGTTCTGGTCCACAACGTGACAATCAAACACTCTTGACTGTCTTATGAGCCAAGAACTATACTTTGTGTTATTGGCCATCAATGCACAATAACCAAGAATAAAAGCTTAATTCTACTGCAGCTTTTGGCCCCCTACCATCTACCAGAGATGAATTTGTCGGTGGATGCCATCAGATCATTATATATTTCATTTGTGCTCCTACAATCTGAGTTTTGATCAGTCAACCAAATTACCAACAGTTAAAAGATTGCGGCTCACCTCTTTCGCAAATGTTATTGACTTCACCATCCCTCCATTAACTTCCTTTATTCTCAAGGCAGTGAGTTTGTGTAGCAAATATGCTTTGTCTTTTCCTTCCTAAAAGGAAAAACACTTTTAACCAACCAACATATTACGTCTCAGCAGCACATAGTCACTGGTTGAAGAAAACTAGTGCACTGAAGATGCTCCAAACCAACATAAAGGAAGAAACTGTTGGAACCATTGGGTAGATCGATCTACAGTTGTACAAGATGTTGGTCAGACCACATTTGGAGTTTTGTGATCAGTTTTAGTAAACCCTACAATAGGAAGGGAAGATTTACGAGGATGTTGCCAGGACTCGAGGCCCTGAGGTATAGGGAGAGGTTGGGCAAACTAGCATGTATTCCTTGGAGCACAGGAGACGAAGGGGTGATCTTATATAGGTATATAAAATCATGAAGACAATAGATAGGGTGAATGTACAGCATCTTTTACCCGGGTTAGAGGAATTAAGAACCAGACGACATTGGTTTCAGGTGAGAGGGGAAGGATTAAATAGACATTTTCACTCAAAGGATTATGAGCACATGGAAGGAGCAGCCAGATTAAATAATGGGTCCTATAACAGTATTTAGTAGACACATGGAAAGGTAGCAATGTTACAACATTTTGAGATTTTAAAAATCAATTCTGCAATTCATCCCATCAGATAAAGCATAAAAAGAAGTTTAATTTGACACCTAATTCACTTTCATATCTTCAGTATTAAAGTTATGGCCATTTTCATACTCGGAAATTAGCATCTTGTTCGCTATTGCTTTTCCATTGACTTAACACAAAAGCTATGATCGAGGACAGCCAAAAGCCCATAACTTTCTTAAAAATTAAGAGAACTGAAAGACATTTTCAGATATTATAGATTGAAGCATTCTGAAACAAATATGAAACAATCTTACTTGGATGACCTGAAATTAAAGCATATAATTAGTTAATTACCTAATTGTAGCTAATTATAAAATGCAATTACTAGATCTAAACATCTATTCATTTCTTAAAAGATTAACATTTTTAAATAGCCTAAGTGTCCAAATAACATCCACACAAGAATTCACAATATAACATGATTTTTAAATCTCATTGTCATGAATTTATAGGCCAAATGGAACGAATTTAGTGTTTAATTCCTGTAAATTAATGGCCATTTTAATCATCTTGCGAGTGGGATTTTGTGGAACGCGATCGATTGGAACGTTGCAGTTGCGGTGAATTTAAACCACATATCGGCAGGGAAAATACTGCCGGTTCGTATGGGGCCTAAATCACCTTTTCGCAACGTAAAATGGGGATTAAGGTAATCCTAAGAAGCACGTTTATATGTTAAAATAAACGGCTTACCTTTAGCTGTCCCGTAAGGGAGATCCGTCCCGTTGTCGGCATTAGAAGTGGATTTTTATTTTACTCCAGCGCTGAAATTGTCCCGTGGTTTAAAAAAATTTTTCACAGAACGGCAGTTGGAACAATTCTTCAGCATTAGCTAGCAGCCCGAGAAAATATATCTCGGACAGGCAGGAGAAAACAGCAAAGGCGCCAAAGTCGCGCACACGGCCAGTGGCAGAACTGCAGCGCCGCTGAAGGTAAGTTTTGTAACATACCTAGGAAAGGTACATGGATAGGAAAGGCTAAGAGGGAAATGGGCCTAATGCAGGCAAATGGGATGGCGTAGATAGTCAGCATGGATGAGTTTGGCTGAAGGGCCTGTTTTTGTGCTGTATGACTCCATGACCAAGGTCAAGCAGCATCAGATCCATTCCAAATCCATACAATAATTTCAAATACATATCTTTTTTTTCCTAGGCATTGAGGTTTTGAATAAAAGGTTTTAAATAGACAATAGGCAAATAGGTGCAGGAGTAGGCCATTTGGCCCTTTGAGCTGATCATGGCTGATCATCCCCAATCAGTACCCCGTTCCTGCCTTCTCCCCATATCCCCTGACTTTGCTATCTTTAAGAGCCCTATCTAGCTCTCTCTTGAAAGCATCCAGAGTATCTGCCTCCACCGCCCTCTGAGGCAGAGAATTCCACAGACTCACCACTCTCTGTGAGAAAAAGTGTTTCCTCATCTCCGTTCTAAATGGCTCACTCCTTATTCTTAAACTGTGGCCCCTGGTTCTGGACTCCCCCAACATCGGGAACATGTTTCCTGCCTCTAGCGTGTCCAAGCCCTTAACAATCTTATATGTTTCAATGAGATTCCCTCTCATCCTTCTAAACTCTAGAGTGTACAAGCCCAGCTGCTCCATTCTTTCACCATTTGACAGTCCCGCCATCCCGGGAATTAACCTTGTAAACCTATGCTGCACTCCCTCAATAGCAAGAATGTCCTTCCTCAAATTAGGGGACCAAAACTGCACACAATACTCCAGGTGTGGTCTCACTAGGGCTCTGTACAACTGCAGAAGGATCTGCTGGGGAATAGTCATCCCAATACAGTTATCATGTATGGACCATAGCTATGCCTGCCTCTTTGTAAGGTACGTCGAACAATCCTTGTTCGAGATGTACCAGGGCCTCATCCCCGACCTCTACCTCCGCTACATCAACTACTGCATTGGAACTACCTCCTGCACCCACGCCCAATCACTGACTTCATCCATTTCATCACCAACTTCCATCCTGCACTCAAATACACCTGGACCATTTCCGACACTTCCCTACCATTTCTTGACCTCACTATCTCCATCGCAGGTGATAGACTTCTGACCGACATCCACTATAAACCCACTGACTCCCATGGCTATCTATACTACACTTCTTCCCACCCTGCTTCCTGTAAGGACTCCATCCCCTGCTCCCAATTCCTCCGTCTACGCCGTATCTGCTCCCAGGATGAGGTGTTCCACACCAGGGCATCGGAGATGTCCTCATTCTTCAGGGAACGGGGGTTCCCCTTCCCTACTATAGATGAGGCTCTCACCAGGGTTTCCTCAATACCCTGTAACACTGCTCTCTCTCCCCATCCCCCCACTCGTAACAAGGGCAGAGTCCCCCTAGTCCTCACCTTCCACCCTACTAGCCGTCACATACAACAAATAAACCTCCAATGTGACCCCACCACTGGCCACATCTTCCCATCTCCACCCGTCTGCTTTCCGCAAAGATCACTCCCTCCGTAACACCCTGGTTAATTCGTCCCTTCCCACCCGCACCACCCCCTCCCCGGGCACTTTCCCTTGCAAGAAATGCTACACTTGTCGCTTCACCTCCCCCCTCGACTCCATTCAAGGACCCAAGCAGTCATTCCAGGTGCGACAGAGGTTCACCTGCACCTCCTCCAACCTCATCTATTGCATCCGCTACTCTAGATGTCAGCTGATCTACATCGGTGAGACCAAGCATAGGCTTGGCGATTGCTTCGTTGAACACCTCCGCTCGGTCCACAATAACCAACCTGATCTCCCGGTGGCTCAGCACTTCAACTCCCCCTCCCATTCCGAATCCGACCTTTCTTTCCTGGGCCCCCTCCATGGCCAGAGTGAGGACCACCGGAAATTGGAGGAGCAGCACCTCATATTTCGCTTGGGCAGTTTATACCCCAGCGGTATGAACATTGACTTCTCCAATTTCAGGTAGCCCTCGCTGTCTCCTCCCCTTCTCAGCTCTCCCTCAGCCCCCTGGCTCCTCCTCTTCCTTTCTTCTTCTGAATACTTCTCCACTAATCACAAGCAATATTTTCAATGTAAGGCAAACTAAAAAGGTAGTAAGCTAAGTATTTGAGATTTGTTGTTTGTCATATCAGTGTAGAGTTGTATTGTGCTAGTTTTATAGTCCTTAACTATTCAGTATTCTAAATAATTTTACTTAATTCAATTGTGGATTTTTTATGTGTAATATTTGCAAATAAATTATTCATCACTAATGAAAGTGACATCAAATAAGAATGAATGAGTTAATTTAACCCCAGCAGCAGTCAAGAGGGAGAAAATAGAATTTTTAAAACATGGTTAGATTGGCAATTTTAGCAGAAAATTATTGTAACTGGAAGGACTCAAAGTTTGATTTGCAGTCAGCATTGAAGTAAATAAAAATGGTTTAACAATGCAATATTGAACTTGTCTGGGCCCTTGTGATATGTGAAACATAGCTGCCAGGCAACTACTCCGAACCAATCTGATGACCACTGCTGGACATCACATCTGTTATTTTTGGAACAGGGCTCATCTTTATACCTCCCGCCATTGTATAGCCATGTATAAATGACCATGTACTGGGGAAACTGACCTCACTGGAATCCAGCACCTTTAGGAGAGTAGTGAACATAGTTTAAATCACAGCTGAGTCCATCAGACAGATGCTGAGATTCGACACATGGTTTCCTAATGTGTTTGGAATCTATTTCCCTTGCATATCAAGAAAATATTCTGACATTACTACAATACTGCCGAATACAAAGATACTTAACTGGTAATGAAAACAGTGGAACATTTTAATTATAAATGATGGTTTAGAAAGCAAATGTACAGAAGTGAATGCAATAAAGTCTCATACTTACATTGATAATTTGCCCTTGTAAGAGTTTCACCATCACTTTACGCCCATCGATAATTTGCCAATACAGGTAGATAAAAGCACTTGAGAAAAAGATAAATACATCATTGTTACTTCAATTTGGGTTTTTTATGATACATATATAGCTGTTTTGTGTCTGGGTGATGCCTTGGTGTGGTTTAAAAGTCACTGTTGGTTGCAAGTGGTGTGTAATGGGGCACCATATTAGTGATCCTTTTGCATCCAAGTATGTTGTTAATTCAGGGGTCCAGCCATGCACACATGAAAAGTCACAAAGTAATCAGAACACAGTGCACACTGCAAAAAAAACATGAATCGTGTGGTATTGCACCAGAAAGGAAACGGCAAGCACTTTTGAAAATATTATGCACAATAGTTCCAGTACAAATAAATTGACAATAATCCAATGGGCTTCCCACGGTATTAAAACTGGCCACAAAAGCAGTGTTATTTGCATGTGCAGGTACAAAGCAGAGAGCCGTTGTCCTCGGGTGGGCACCTGTCATTTGTATTGCAATTGTACTGGCCTGAGACCAATATCTCAAAATGAAATGCAGAATAGCAGCGTATTCTTTAACACAGAACGGCATACAAATGATATGACTATAATCCAATAATTATTCTTTCTGATTAGGTTGGGTGAAATTTGTTGCCGTGGTACCGGATGTGATGTGCACATAGTGGATACAAGCAAACACTGGGCAATACCCAGCTAATTTGTATCCCAAAGATGGACACAAAAAGCTGGAGTAACTCAGCAGGTCACGCAGCGCTCTGACCCACTGAGTTACTCCTGCTTTTTGTGTCTCTCTTCAGTTTAAACCAGCATCTGCAGTTCCTTCCCACACATAATTTAAGGTTCAGCACATGTTTTCAATTTAATGTCAGCACGAGTAAAATAAGACTTTTGTTGCAGTATCTGTGTCAACTATCTCCTCTAGCGGCAGAGTCATACACTCACCACACTCTATGTGAAAAAGTTGATCCTCCGGTTCCTATTAAATCTTTCCCCACTGACCCTAAATCAAATTTTGCATTGGAATGACTCAATAACCTTGGTTAAAATATTAACATATTTTCAAATAAAAACATTAACTTTGTTTCACTTTCCACAAGGGCTTCCTAACCCGTTGAATGTTTCCAGCAAATGCAATTTCCTTTTATTTCAGAGTTTCAGTGCCTATAACTGTTTGATTTTTAATCCAATAATTTGCTTTGATGATTTGATATCAATTAACAATATCAAATGTACCTTTTGGCATAAAGTCTTATGAGATTCAAGAGAAAATTTATCACTGAATTATGTTATCGTAGGATGTATACTTACAACACAATGATGGATAGGGTGAAGTAGAATAGTGGGCTCAGAAGCATGTTTTTGTAGACCCATGAGAGCCACTCCAGTCGGGTCATCTTCTCATTAATAAAATGAGAGACTGTACTATAGGCAATGGTTAATCCTCTGAACGGCCCACAGAACTTAGAGGGTCTCAGTCTGAAGAAAATAGTTCAAGATGTACAATTAGTAGCACAGCAAACATAGCGATGATGACACGCAGTGGGAGAGAGCACAGTAATGATGACACGTGGTGGGAGAGAGCACAGTAATGATGACACGTGATGGGAGAGAGCACAGCAATGATGACACGCGGTGGGAGAGAGCACAGTAATGATAACTGTGGGAGAGAGCACAGTAATGATGACACGTGGTGGGAGAGAGCACAGTAATGATGACACGCGATGGGAGAGAGCACAGCAATGATGACACGCGATGGGAGAGAGCACAGTAATGATGACACGCGGTGGGAGAGAGCACAGCAATGATGACACGCGGTGGGAGAGAGCACAGTAATGATGACACGTGGTGGGAGAGAGCACAGTAATGATAACTGTGGGAGAGAGCACAGTAATGATAACTGTGGGAGAGCCCATTTGGGCACAATACACATTTGAGATTGCCTCATTATACTTCGCAACTAATGTGTATTTTAACTCAAATCTATAATACTCAAGTATAATATAATGAATTATGTTTGTTACATAAGATGTTAATTCTAAATTATTTTGAACCCTTTTATGTCAGTCTTCAGAACATGCATCATGGATCAGAAGGGAAACCTCATCCAACTGATCATATTATGCAATAATAAGATGCATCAATTGGCCCATAATTTGCCATCAAAGTATAGAGGCCAATGGTGCTTGTCAGTACTTGTGTACGGATGGCATTTCATACAGTTCAACTCAATATCCAGAGGTGACTGTTGGAGTTGATGACTCCATTGGCAGTGCCGAAGTTGCCTGGTTCACACCTGATGCCCCATCAGAGGGGAGGCTGCCGCATTGTACAGCAGATATAACAGACACATGCAGTTTTCACCCCTGATAAATGTGATTTTATCATGCATTGAAATTAACACCATTGACACCTTATTCCCAGATCCATGGTAATAAGTAGGAAGGGCCTTGGTACCAACTGTAGCTGGATTTACACTACATGGTGCATACTATGCATTGAGAGGAGGTGTAGTGATTATGGATTCAATAAATGCAACATTTATATAAAGTAAATTAAAAGAAAACACAAAATGTAAATGCTGGAAATTTTAAATAGAAACATAATTTCCAGGACAAGGGGGTCACAGTTTAAGGATAAGGGGGAAATCCTTTAGGACTGAGATGAGAAAAACATTTTTCACACAGAGAGTGGTGAATCTCTAGAACTCTCTGCCACAGAAGGTAGTTGAGGCCACAGTTCATTGGCTATATTTAAGAGGGAGTTAGATGTGGCCCTTGTGGCTAAAGGGATCAGGGGGTATGGAGAGAAGGCAGGTACGGGATACTGAGTTGGATGATCAGCCATGATCATATCGAATGGCGGTACAGGCTCGAAGGGCCGAATGGCCTCTACTCCTGCACCTATTTTCTATGTTTCTATGTTTCTATAATGATGCAGAATCACACAGGATACACAAGACAGAAACAAGACATTTGTTCCACGAATCACAGAATATAAAAGCACAGACTGGCTGTGCATAACAGTAATCCAATGCTTCTCACTCCCCTCCCTCTACCCATTTACAGGACATTTGGACAAGTACATGGATTGGAAATGTTAAGATGGATATGGACCAAACATGGGCAAATGGGACTAGCTTAGATGGGACAAATTGACAGCATGGTCGAGTTGGGCCGAAGGGCCTATTTCTATGCTGTATGACTTTACAATTGTCATTTGATCTTCTCTCTATTTAAAGCAGCTCCAATGAGAATGGAGTGAGAACCAAACGTAACGGAAATTTTTGGAAGAATAAAAATGTCCTGTTGACTCTTTAGTGGTTACTGAACGGAAATGGAGAAATGTCTAACAGTGTTCCTTGCTAGTGTTCTCCCCACTCACTGACATTCAGTGACATCTAGTTTAATGCTGCACACATTATTCTGCTTCTGGGTATTCCTTATGGCCTGAACGTATGAACTTATTATTGATGGAACTAGAATTATGTGGCGGGGCATGGACTGGAAAATGTTTTGTCTGTACTAAAATAGTTTATTTTTAAGTCAAATGTATGTATGTTACTGGACAAATATTACAAAACATTATATCCTTTCTAGACCTTTAAATGCAAACTATTCATTGCGCACAACAAACCTCCACAAAGTATATCGATAGTGGTAATCTTGCGACATTATGAAAAAAAGATGCAACTTACTTCCACACAATCACACCTATCAGGCAAAGAACCCCAATGAAGGCAGGGAAGAACAGGAGTAAGATGAAGATTGTGGTCATGTGGCTAGCCTGCCAAGCCATGCGTGGTGGCTGACAATTCATCATCAGGCTCACCTGAACACAAGGTCATAAACTTTCATCAGCAATGCCTCTCAACGCCGTAGTAAACACATTCACTAGAAACACATCCGTTTTAGTTCCGATATACATGTAACATTTAATAATTGATGCAGATGCTACCACAGACCACATAATATACCATTAACCAATGACTTATTCGACACACTTAAAATCCAATTAGCAATAATTTAGCATCTTTATAATATCTCAAATGAGAAGATGTAAACATATTCACAACTTCAAGATAACGTATAGTTTAACTGGATTGTACAAAATTACTGAAGCTGTAAATGTCCAGAGACACACAATGCAGTAGAAGTTCTGAAACTTGGTCAATTGGAACAATGGAACTATTTACCATACCTTCTTAACATGAAACGTAATGCAAAACTTAATAATTTGTATTGCTGGTAAAAGAGGTGCAAAGTATATTCCAATCCTAAACAAAAAAATAAATGAGGAACATTGGTAAGTGTAGAACAAAGTAAGCATCTAATCTATGCATTTTTAAGATTAATTTTATCTAAATTCACTCACCACCCAAGTGTTTGTGCATAGATTAACGATAACACATTCCTTGCAATGTCAAATTCTGGCTTTCCGAGCTTTGGGCAGCAATGTGTTCCTATGACGCTGTAACCAATTTAAAATCAAGTTAAATTGCTGGTATTCCATGGGAAACATTGACTGTTAGATAATTCTATATTATTTTAAACATTACCAGTAAAATATTGAATACGTGCCTACTATATTATAAACACGGATGAATTTTCTTAATGAAGTAAGGAAAAGGATTAAAAGGGTAATTCAGGGAGCCCTGAAATAGCGTTGGTCCGAACCCAAGTAAATATCTGAGAA
Organism: Amblyraja radiata; assembly: GCF_010909765.2. Taxonomy (NCBI): domain Eukaryota; kingdom Metazoa; phylum Chordata; class Chondrichthyes; order Rajiformes; family Rajidae; genus Amblyraja; species Amblyraja radiata. Next base: position 43,204,358 of record NC_045977.1, read on the forward strand.
TGGACACTAAAAGCTGCAGTAACTCAGCGGGACAGACAGGCAGTACAGAGATGCTGCCTGTCTCACTGAGTTACTCCAGCTTTTTGTTTAAACCAGTAGCTGCAGTTCCTTGCTACACTAAATATCTGGGAAGAAAGTTCCAAAGTTGGCCACAATATTACAATGTGGAATGCTAGCCATTCTGCTGAAAGGACAGTGCAAAATAAATGTCAGGTTCATGAAACAACTTGTGAAACAGACAGCAGCACACAGAGTTTTCAAGAAGGAACTGCAGATGCTGGAAAATCGAAGGTACACAAAAGTGCTGGAGAAACCCAGCGGGTGCAGCAGCATCTATGGAGCAAAGGAAATAGGTAACGTTTCGGGCTGAAACCCTTCTTCAGACTGATAGGGGGACTAAGAAGGGTTTCGGCCCGAAACGTTACCTATTTCCTTCGCTCCACAGATGCTGCTGCACCCGCTGAGTTTCTCCAGCATTTTTGTGTAGCAGCACACAGAGATCACTGCAGCAAAGTGGTCACTGAATGCCGACAACTTGACAATCAAGTTCATGTAGTTCATATAGAATAATAATTTTATCCTTCTAATTTGTAAATATTTTGCCTCAACAGTGTTTTATAAGTCTATTAAATCTTCCCTATTCAGCAAATGAATAATCCCAGCTCTCATTTGACTGATTCAGTAAAGGTGGAACCAGAGCAGTAATTAACTGTGGTAAACCTGCATTCTGAATAAATAAAAATACAGGAAACAAGCTAATGAAATGGGCAAGATAAAGCTTGTAACTCACAAATTATCCCCAGTTTTCCCCTCGATTCAAACTCGGAGAATGTTCGTAGCGAGTCCTTAGGCATCCGTAGCGAGTCCGTAGGCATCCGTAGATATTTCGTAGCGGCTCGTAATGCCAGCCGTAGGTACTCGGGGCATCAGGTAAGTCGGGACGTTTTTTCAGCATGTTGGAAAATGTCCACGAGTAAAAAAAAGCCCCGAGTACCTACGGCTGGCTATTACTGTAATTCTCCCAGTTTGAATCAAGGGGAAAACTCGGGAGAATTCGTGAGTAACTCGGGACAGGGGCTTTATTGAGCATGCGGTTGATGCTTTCAATGCCAGATCAGGTGAACTAGGATGTCACTGGGAACAAAATAATGGCAGGAGCTGCTTGGACTGGAGAACATTACACAGAAAGCAGAGCTTCCATTAATAGAGAGGGGCTGGCAAAAACACCAGCAGCCTCTCCAAATGTAGCCGAATGGCATCCCTCTCCAATAATTTCCCAACCACCACGTTACTGGGCTTATACCAGCTGTTCTTCTTCAACGACAGGAAAATATTGGCTCTCGTCAGGCACAACATCTGCAGACAACATCAATGTAATAATCTCCATAAGGGCCCCAGCCATCTCCTCCCTTCCTTCCCACAGCAACCTGGAAAAGATCTCAACCAGTCGTGTGGATTTATCAACCTTTATGCATTTGGGGCGGGGGGGCAATTGGGGGTAGGGGGGACGGGCAGGTGAGGGGGGCTGTTGGGGGATAAATCTTCATCAGGTTCTTGGCCAGCACTGGGCCTTGTCCCGATGTTGGGGGTGTCCAGAACCAGGGGCCACAGTTTAAGAATAAGGAGTAAGCCATTTAGAACAGAGACGAGGAAACACTTTTTCTCACAGAGAGTGGTGAGTCTGTGGAATTCTCTGCCTCAGAGGGCGGTGGAGGCCGGTTCTCTGGATGCTTTCAAGAGAGAGCTAGATAGGGCGCTCTCTTGAAAGAGATAGGGATATGGGGAGAAGGCAGGAACGTGGTACTGATTGGGGATGATCAGCCATGATCACATTGAATGACAGTGCTGGCTCGAAGGGCCGAATGGCCTACTCCTGCCCCTGTTGTCTATTGTCCATCTTTCAAATAACAATCAAATTGTTTGAAATAATCACTATGTGAAGCCTAACACTGTTTCTCAAACATTAAGACCTACCTTCGAATGAATTCCCCGAAGAAGGAACTGAACAAAGAGAAGATGAAATCCGTCACGACGAGTCGGTAGAGTTCTTGACCCACAAATGTCTCCCAACACTGAGGATGAAACAAAACGTCACACTCACAATACATTTTTCACAGGCATCATGTATCATAGGCAAGTCCAAATATGAAACATTGAATCAACAGAATAATGGCTGGATGTGAATTGGATTGGTTAATGTGGAACTCACCTCCATATTATTTGCTATTGTCACCAGCCAGTAGTAAGACAGAACTCCAATCATTGACATTTTCAGCAACACATTTCTGTTTGGGAAGAAGTTAATAATCACAATTTGATACGTTTACTTAACACAATAAACAAAATGCTGCAGGAACTCAGCAGGTCAGGCGGCATCTTTGGAGCGAATGGACAGATGATGTTTCAGACCGAGACTCGTCAACCTCACTTCATACAATAGTACCTCAACCTCTGATTCAAATTCTTCTGTTCAGGAGAAAGTGTGGAGCTGCACACAGGTACCTGCTGATACACCTGCAGCATCTGATGCCAGAGACCCAAGGAGAATGGCTCCCCTAAAGTATCTGAACTGCAACCCAGTAACATACGGGCAGTCCCCGGATTACAACAGGGTCCTGCGCCTGAGAACCGTTTGTAAGTCGGGAATGTACAACAATGTGTGGGAGAGGAGAGGAGAGGATCACAGTAACACTGTGACAGGAGAGCGAGCAGTGAGAGGGATAGTTGGCCTCACTGATTCTGAGTGAGGAGTGAGTCTGCCCAGTGCCCCCAGTTCTGCTCGGCTCCACCCGTCCCCCACTGTCGAGCCCCAAGGGCTGGTGGGGGGGGGGAGAAAGCATGAGGGAATGCCCCATTTCCACCCGGCAGAAAATGCCTGTGTCCCCACAACAGCTGTCAAATCCACACTCATCATCCCGCCATTCTCCCACACACTCCCTCCTATGTACGGGATATGTCTGTAAGTCAGGGAGAGGAGCTGAAACTGCTGAACTCAATGTTGAGTCCCTAAAGTTGCAAAATGGCCCGATGGGAAGATTTGGTGCTGTTCCTCAGCTTACATTGAACATCTTTGTAACAGCATGGGAGGCCAAACAGTGAGGAATCAGTATGGGAATGGGATGGAGAACTAAAGCAATAAGGCATTAACATCACAGTCCCTTGTAAACCGTGTGGCCAAGTTCTGCAAAGATTTCACCAATCTTCTTCCCACACAAGGAATCCACCTAGTGTGCACTGAATGCTTGGATTGGGTCCCTCGATGGAGGAAAGGCCGGAGAAGGGCTGGTGTTGCACCTCCTGACATTACGTGGAAAAGTGGTGAGAAGTGGAATGATTTGAGGAGACACGTTCTTCTACTTCTGTTCTTTGACCAACATCCAGCTCCAAAGTTAATGTTGCCCAAGAAAATGTAACTTCTATCCGATAACAGACCTTAACTTGGTCTCTCCATCCTTCTCTCTGCAACTTAAAATATAGTTTTTCCAGATCTTATTTAGTTTAATTTAGTTTGATTCAGAGATTCAGCATGGAAACAGGCCCTTCGGCCCACTGAGTCTGTTCTGACCAGTGATCCATGCACACTAACACTATCCTACACACACACTGGGAACAATCTACAATTTTACTAAACCCTACAAATTTGTTTGTCTTTGCTGTATGGGAGGAAACTGGAGTACCTGGGGAAAACCCACACAGGTCACGGGGAGCAGGTACAAACTCCGTACAGACAGCACCCGTAGTCAGGATCGAACCCGGGTCACTGGTGCTGTATGGCAGCAACTCCACTGCTGTGCCACCGTGCCAGCCATGTGTTGACTATGTCTGTCTCCATAGCTGCTGTCTGATCCACAGAATATTTCTAGCATTTTCAATTTTTGTTTGTCATTTTAATGTACAAATTTGATTGCTTTAAAGCATTTGCAAAATTTCACAAGAACCTCAATAGTTTTGTTTTTATTTCCCAAGTTTGAATTGAAGTAAAAGTACCTTATAATAAGGACATAGATCTCATGCCATGGATATTTGAATCTTTCCATCAGACCGAGGAAAGAGAAGAATAAGGGTACGAATAGATTAATGCTTGCTACCAGACAAGGCAAGATCAATGTTATTGCTTGTTTCTGCAAGTCTTCCTCCATTAGATTTTTTTCAATAACCTGTCAAATATATAAATAAAATCATTTTATTTAGTATTCTAAACATGTTTAGACTATTATAGTCCTATACATTATGTATTGTTGTGAACACCTCAGGGTTTATGTACACCAGCCCACCTTCTCATTCTTCATGCACAGATCACACTGCAATGGGAAACAGTTCCATCCAGCACAACAAAAGTCAGCTCAGTTCCTTTTTCCTTTCCTACGACAGACACTAAACCAAGATGACGTTTGCTGTTTTTATATTTTTTCAATGGGGTTCAGGCATTCTGCAATTCACAGGTTTGCTCCCAGTTGATCGGCCAAAGTGTAAAGCTGCAGCAATCTGGACATCATCTTCCCACCAGCTGATATCATGGTTAATCCGACGCAGTCAGAGTGTTTTACAGGCTCCCATACATGTAGGAGGCAGAGGGTCAGACACGACCCAGTGAAGGGAATGGAACAAGAATGTTCCGTTTGAGATCTCTTTCTTGTCTTGCTTGCATCCAAGTTGAATAATTCCCATTTGCTCTGCTTCTGATAATGGCTGAGGGTATCGGCCTTTTATTCCATACCCAAACCATAATCCCCAGAACAATCTGACTTATTGACTGACTCAGCAGAATTTCCCATTAGCCAGGTATTAAATCTTTAATTCCCCCACTCGCCCATCTTCACCCTTGCCGGGAAATTAAAATATACTGGGGAAACAACTGTGTTGCAACTTTGCATTTTTTTACATCCTAAGATCCATTCTTTAGCATTTAATCTTACATACGAAGAATGATCACTAAATTTCTAGCTGGTTCTCACGGCATCGCCAGCTTATTTTCAATGTGAGTGCACCTCGTGTAGTTCAGTCAGAGTATGCGGGAAACAATGGCAACAACACCTCAAGCACAACACATCCATGGCCAGGAAAGTCTCTGTGATAGCAACGTCCTCTCAGCAACCATCACCAAACTAAATGTAACTAAATGGCGGGTTAATAAGATCTGGAAAAACTATATTTTAAGTTGCAGAGAGAAATAAAGGACTTAATGACAACTCACAACTCTTCATGTGAATTTTCTTAGGGCCCTTCCCAAAATAATCACATTTATCTAATACAATGACTTTATCATTTATGAATTCACTTCAGTTAAAGATATAGAAGATATCTATTATAAAATATTTTTGACAATAGACAATAGGTGCAGGAGTAGGCCATTCAGCCCTTCGAGCCAACACCGCCATTCAATGTGATCATGGCTGCTAATCCCCAATCAGTACCCCGTTCCTGCCTTCTCCCCATACCCCCTGACTCTGCTATCTTTAAGAGCCCTATCTAGCTCTCTCTTGAAAACATCCAGAGAACCTGCCTCCACCGCCGTCTGAGGCAGAGAATTCAACAGACTCACAACTCTCTGTGAGAAGAAATGTTTCCTCATCTCCATTCTAAATGGCTTACCCCTTATTCTTAAACTGTGGCCCCTGGTTCTAAGACTCCCCCAACATCGGGAACATGTTTCCTGCCTCTAGCGTGTCCAAACCCTTAACAATCTTACATGTTTCAATAAGACTCCCTCTCATCCTTCTAAGCTCCAGAGTGTACAAGCCCAGCCGCTCCATTCTCTCAGCATATAACAGTCCCACCATCCCGGGAATTAACCTTGTAAACCTACGCTGCACTCCCTCAATAGCAAGAATGTCCTTCCTCAAATTAGGGGACCAAAACTGCACACAATACTCCAGGTGTGGTCTCACTAGGGCTCTGCACAACTACAGAAGGACCTCTTTGCTCCTATACTCGACTCCTCTTGTTATAAAGGCCAACATGCCATTCGCTTTCTTCACTGCCTGCTGTACCTGCATGCTTACTTTCATAGAATGATGGACAAGGACCTCCAGATCCTGTTGTACTTCCCCTTTTCCCAACTTGACACCATTTAGATAGTAATTTGCCTTCCTGTTTTTGATACCAAAGTGGATAACCTCACATTTATCCACATTAAACGTCATCTGCCATGCATTTTATTCTGCTAGACAGAGCATCTCTTGTTGTTTAAAACCAAAACAATAAGGTTTTGATCCAGAATATTTTTAAATCATTTAAAACCTATTGAATTTGCTTTTGGAAAATTGTCTGATTCAAATCGCTTATCTTATTCCAAATAACAATTACATGAATTGTAGCAAAGAATATGCTACTCGATTTCAAATTTTATAATAAAAGTCCACCTCATAAATAAAGTCTTCTCCGCACATGTAGGTAGTCACACACCACCAAAATGGGCCCTTCGGCCCACATGTCCATGCTGACCATTTTCCCCATCCACACTCCATTGTATCCACATCCTTCTATGCATTGACCATTCAGCTGCCCTCTAAATGCCTCTTATACATAGTAAATGTATTTGATTCCACCACCTCCCCTGGCAGCACGCTCCTGGAATGGCATGCACCTCACCTCCCCTTTAAAATGCCTTCCTCACACCATAAGCAATATCACAAGGCATTCCTATCAGAGTTAGTGATTCATAAAATTGCACTAGATTTTTAAGACTATCTCGAGATTGATTAAAACCCATATCTCAGATCTTCAAAAGGAATCTTCAAAATAAAACACGCATCTTCATGATCATTCACTGGTGTTAGATCGAAGAAACATCAAATATTTGAAATAATTTGCCATAAGCTCTCTAAGAACAAAATAACTGGTTATATATATTTTTGAAGATACTCACTTTCCATAATCTAGGTGAATGGCTCTTTCCTGTTCTACCTGCCAATGAAACCTCTGGTTGCAAGGGATATTCTGCAGCTTTTTGCTCCGTTGCAACAATTTGTTCCCCAACATCCATTTTTTCGATTAACCAATTTAGCCATAATTGAAACTGTACATGATCTCCTAAATACTCTAGGCAGACGGTACTACTAGCTCTGTACAGGTAATACCAGAGACTCTAAAGCAGAAGAAAAAGTGAGGATTATCAGTCATGTGTCTCCAGAATGGGTCTGGTAATTATTTTATGCAAATCGCCTATTCCACTTGCCGATATAATACTGTACAGAAACAGGATAATGAGAATAATGGTTAGTGCAAGAGATAATAATTCAGAGGAATTCCATGGATTAAATTACATTATACCTTAATAATATAAAGTTTTGTTTGTTGGATGAATTAAATTATCACTGTAGTCTAATGAATTGTCTGTCGCGGCCCTGTTTCCACCAATCTTTCCACTACCATGCACAAGAAGTGCAGGACAGACACCAGTGTATGTAGATGCCAAGAAGTGCGTTCAGCTCTGGCTGAACAACTTCTAATCTTGTATGTGGACTCGATAAGAAGAAGAAGAATTGTTTTTATATTAATAAACAAACCTGTGAAAGCTGAAGATAGACACAAAAAATACTGGAGTAACTCAGTGGGGCAGGTAGCATCTGTGGAGAGGAGGAATGGGTGACGTTTCGAGTCGAAACCCTTCTTCAGACTTATCTTTGATTTAAACCAGCATTTGCGGTTCTTTCTTACATATATTGTGAGCTGAATGTACAGTACCTTTGTGATAACTCTGGTAATAGACTAACTTTCAACTACCTTCTACTGTGAAACAACCAGACAAGGAATGGCGACAAGAAATGAAATAAAAATGATAATTGCTCGTTACTAAGCTTCCCCCAGTCTAGTTTCAGTAAAAACACTGAATCAAACACTTGAATCAACTACATTTTATATTACCAAAAGCGCATCACAGATCACACTGTACCTATCCCACCGCGGGGGTGGTCTCTTAATACACCCAATTACAGATATCGATTAACCCCATACATAACAGGCATTTCCCTAACCCAATAATACAACAGTTCAATACATTATATTCACAACGGACTTTGAGATGAAGTCAACTTGGAAACATTTACTCTGATTAACAGTAAACTCAGACTAGGCTCAACATCCCATCCAATCAACACTTAGCAAAGTCAGACTCTGCAACATTATTTACAACTATTTACAAGGTGTATGTCTGGTTTGCTGCCATCCAATCCATTCTATGCATGTTGTACCAGATTAACAGGGTTTGCAAGGCTTTCCATTCTTTGCTTGCAAATTGTATCTAAGCTCTAGACACTCTGGCACCTCTCCGCAGCTTGTCCCAGCTCTGCAGAGAGTAACTCCAATTTGACCAAATCTCCCAGCAACCCTGAAACTTAACTCCATTTTGAAGTCCTAGCTGGTCCAATTTAGCCAGGATTAACAAAAAGATCTTTATACAGTAAAGATCACGTCGCAGTAAGTAGTGTAGAGGCCTTCATATTGGGTAATGAATATTGCTGGGAACAAAGTGAAAGTACATACCTGAAAATTAGAAACAGAATAGGAATAAACTCCAAAACAGCAGGCGTACGTTGTACCTAACGAAATAATCCAAGCCATCAGGTGAATGAAATATCTTACAATCCTCTGGTTTCGCGTTAGTTGTCTCTTGTAACGCATCTTGTGCGATAGCATTTCCTGCAGAAGATAGTGCAGTCTTTTAACTACAAGAATGATGCAGAGGTACTCATCCTCATCATATACATATTAAAAGTCTGATCTTGTACGTGTGTATATATATATGTGTGTGTGTGTGTGTGTGTGTGTGTGTGTGTGTGTGTGTGTGTGTGTGTGTGTGTGTGTGTGTGTGTGTGTGTGGTTGTCTTTACATCTTCGCAAAAACACTACGCAGTAACGATAATATTTTTACATATTCCGATTGACATATTTCCCCTCGAGGCCGGGTCAACTTATCTGAACATTTTATGCTTTATTTCTCGACTTATTCTCGACTCATTATTGATTAAAAGTCAAAAGACTTTGAAATTAAAACGACCAGCTTCAACTGATAACGTCACAATGGTTCGATGGAAACATTTTTACATATTCTGATTCACATTTTTCCCCTCCAGGCAAAGTCACATTCACTGAACATTTTATGCTTTATTTCTCAACTTATTTCTGATTAACGTTTAAAATAATCAAAATACTTTGAATTCGGCTCGAAGGGCCAAATGGCCTACTCCTGCACCTATTGTCTATTAAAACAACCAGCTTCAACTGATGACATCACAATGGTTCGATGGAAACACTCTGAACTTTTAACCTCACAGGAGGGGGAGGGCGAATTGTTGCAACACGCAGGGCGAGTGCAATTGGGGGCTACGGGTAGGGAGTGGGTACATTGTGGGAGCAGATCCAACAGGTCTGCACTTGGTCTAGTATATTTTAAAATTCCATCATATTTACGAACAATTGCTCAACTTCCCTGAAGACATTTTAGTTGTATATATTAACGCATCAATATGTAGGGAAGAGGGCATAAAAAGATTGGGTAAATACCAGCATTTCATGTTCCATATTTTGTTTGATCACGCACTTCATCATTAATAATGCAGCCAATGAAATCGTCATTCTGAAGATTTGTCAAAGGTTTGTCAAAACGGAAGAATGATGATTTCTGTAGGAAGGAACTGCAGATGCTGGTTTAAACTGAAGATGGACACAAAATGCTGGAGTAACTCGGCAGGACAGGCAGCACCTTTCGGGTCGAGACCCTTCTTCATACTGAGAGTGAGGGGAGTGGGAGACACAGAGATAAGGAAAGGTAAGGTGTGAAAATTAGACATCGAAAGAGATGCAGTTAAAGGGAAATGTAGATTAGATCACCTGGGAGAAGGTGACAACATAGCAAACAGAGATAAAATGTAATCGGGGACAGTCAGACTGGTCAGCGAACTGGGAAGGGGGAGGGATGGAGAGAGAGGGAAAACAAGGATTACTTGAAGTTAGAGAAGTCAATATTCATATTGCTGGGGTGTAAACTGCCCAAGCGAAATATGAGATGCTGTTCCTCCAATTTGCGCTGGGCCTCACTCTGACAATGGAGAAGGCCCAGGACAGAAAGGTCAGTGTGGGAATGCAAGGGGGAGTTAAAGTGTTTGGCAATGGTTTCTCTTTTGATGTCTCGTTTTCACACCTTACCCTTCCTTATCTCCGTGTCTCCCTCTCCTCTGACTGTCAGTCTGAAGAAGGGTCCCGACCCAAAACATTACCCAATCCTTCTCTCCAGAGATGCTGCCTGAGTTACTCTAGCAATTTGTGTCTATCTTCAGTTTAAACCAGCATCTGCAGTTCCTTCCTACAGAAATGATTATTCTTCCGGTTTGACAAACCAATAGACAATAGGTGCAGGAGTACGCCATTCGGCCGTTCGAGCCAGCACCGCCATTCAATGTGATCATGGCTGATCATCCCCAATCAGTACCCCGTTCCTGCCTTCTCCCCATATCCCCTGACTGCTATTTTTAAGAGCCCTGTCTATCTCTCTCTTGAAAGCATCCAGAGAACCTGCCTCCACCGCCCTCTGAGGCAGGGAATTCCACAGACAAACCAGGATCAGGTATTCCCACAAATGGGGTGTCCCATTCACCTTTCTCTCAATGGAGATCAAACATCTGATGCTGTTAGATGGCAAAACCAAATCAATGCTTAAGAGGGAATAACGAACAGCAGGCCAAATCCAGGGGAAATGGTTTGTTTCTGGGAACACTTTGGAGCTAAAAGGTCATAATTCTTTGTTTCTTTTCTTTCTTTTAATTCCTCCTTGGCCTTACTGCTTTGCAGTGGACCATTTTGCTACTAACATGAACCCATCCATGTTGTTTGGTACTGCAGAATTTTTTAAGGAAAACAATCTGAACTAAATAATCAGGGCACCTGAAATTGAGGAGTGCCTTTAGACCAGTATAAACAGCAAGCTGAATCCAGTATTCATGTAATGGTTTGGACACTAATCCATGCTGCTGTTACTCTCATATTAACCTATCATATTCAGAAGATGCATTATTTGCATCAAATTGTATCATCGAAAGATTGTGACATTTTTCAAACTGCATTAATTGTTATTAAAATGACATTAAAAACACGGGTTTTCAGAAAAAAACAGTAAATCACTTTGCCAATCCATGTAATTTAATGACAATGGCTACTGAAGTTTTTATTCCACCTGTCACACATATTGTGACGTTATGTTTCCAGCTGTCACACACTTTGGGACTGTGTGGAGAACATGCACACCTTTAACTGTGTGCTGAGGCTCCTTTTCTTCAGCTGCACGGTTTTCTCATTCGTTATGTTGTAATCCCATGAACACAGAAGCTTGGCTGCCTCACCAGAGAAAGTGCCGATTGCTATGAAGTTTTCATTGAATGACTTTGCCATGCTGCAAAAGAAAAAATAATAAGTACACAGACCCAAACAAGTTTTTGCTCTGATTTAGGAACAACATTTAAAAGACATTTGGACAGCCAAATGGATAGCAAGGTTTAGAGGACTATGGGTCAAATACAGGTAAATGGGACTAGCCCAATATGTCAACTTGGTCAGCATTGACAAGGAGGGGTGAAGGGCCTGTCTCTATGCTGTACAGCACCATGACTATAACATACAATGAGACAGGACTGTTTGAACTGTCCCCCCTGACAAACAGAATCACAAAAATAACAGTGTATCTGAAATTATTACGTAAACAATTAAATACTCATCAAATAGCAGGCTGCAACTCTTCAGGAACCTTTGAGCCATATTATATGCTTTGTGCATATTCCTCTGGTTGCTGATGTTGGCCTATATATATACACATATACATGCACACACACAATATACATGGGTGTTTCTGTAAATACAGCACTCAGTAGTGAAACTGAATGTCTCCTAACTTCCAGGATATTTTCCATTTTTTAATGTAATATTCCTATTATATCATATCCTGTATTTTAAGTAGTATAGATCATAGTGTATAGCCAAAATAATGAGATGAAGCAAAAATAAATAAATCTTTTTACAAAGAAAAATATCAGATATGTCCCTGTGGTTTCTTGCCTTTTTGGTGACATTTTTCAAGCAGGATTTCATCAAATCCTTAGGCTCATTTAAACCAGAAAGATTAAATTAATTTTGCAATTAAATAACTCTATATCAGCTAAATTCTGATTATGCTTATGATCTTTATCATGTTTCCCCCGATTAGATGTTTTTCTGATGCCCCAAATTTTTGCAGCACAAAGATGGCGGATGTACAGGAGTGGACACCGTCTGTGTATGGCAGCCTGCCCGCAGTCCGTCTCTACACCTTTTTTTTAATTTAATTTAATTTTAAGTCCTGTTAAAAAATGTTAGTGGAGGTCTTCTATGTGGGGGGTGGGGGTGGGGAAGGGGGAAACTTTATTTCTTAGTCACCTACCTGGTCGTAGAGGCAGCATCCCTCCAAGCTGCTTCTTCGCCCCATCCTCGCTGCCTACCATCGAAAATGGAGCGGCGTTTCCTGTCGGGACCGGCTGGGACTACAGCTTCGGCGGCGGTGGCGCAGTGCAGGGATACCAACACGGAGCAGGCGATGCCTACCGGGTCGCCGTGCGGTAAGCTCCGGAGTGCTGTGGCCGCCGACTCCCAACATCGCGGAGCTGGGGCTGCGGGCGTCCGGCTGCGGGCGGCGCTGGATTTGGAGCAAGCGGAGACTGGGATCGAGTTCGCCTTTCCCCACAGTGGAAATTTTTGATTCTGCTTTGGGGGGACGTTTGTGTTGAACTCTATACTGTGTTGTGTCAATTTTATTCATTTTTTTAACCTTTTTCTATGGTTTGTATGGAACTTATTATTTAATTTATGTAAAGCACTTTGGTGTCAATGCGAGTTGACTTAAAACGTGCTATATAAATAAAACTTACTTACTTACTTACAATGTGAGTGGCAGTGTCCATTTGGTCAAGTGAGAAATGTGTGAATTAAAAGCAGAGTAACCATTTTTATATTTATCGTTTCCTATTTTATTGTTTATATTTTGTGTTTAAGCTTAAAATTATGAAATAAAAATCTAGTTTGCTCACCTATTTTAGCAACGTCTCTTTCTGTTGTCCCGTTTTCTGACGTCATCAATGCTATAACGTTTTTTTTTACACTAGTCGCAATAAAAAAAAATTTCAAACAACGCAGTTGTCATGACCCTGACCTGAACTACGGGCCTCGTGGTGGGTTATGTGCCGACATTTTGTAAGGGAGCTTAGAAATCAGTGTAAGAGACAGTCCCACTGGTCACGTTGTGGGCAAGCTGTGCTCTGATTAACACTGTGTTCACTTTTTATTGCCTTTTTCGTTCTTTTCTCGTAAATGTTGCTTCTTGTTTACTATAGAAATGTTTAAATTCCGTTAAACTTTCATTGCTTGTTGCTATGTTGTTGTAAAGTGTGTGCACTGTTGCGACAGGAATCGGAACAAAGGGCAAAAGGACAAAGGACATTTATTGTCACATACACCAATTGGTGTAGTGAAATTTGAGTTGCCATTTGCAGCACACCAATAAAAATAAGACACAACATTAAATAAGAATTTAACATTGAACATAAAAACATCCCCCACTGTGAGGGAAGGCAGAAAAGTCCAGTCCTCTTCCTCTTGTTCACAAATGGTCGGGCCTATTGAGGCCTCCGCAGTCGCTGCGATGGCGGCTCGATGTTACAGGCCCTATCGCCGGATGATGAAGCTCTGGTGTCGGGAGAACACTCTCAGCGGCTTGGAGTGTCTGGAACGGCCGCTTCCTACCATGGTCATATTGAATGGCAGTGCAGGCCCGAAGGGCCGAATGGCCTACTCCTGCACCTATTTTCTATGTTTCTATGTTTCTACCAGAGACCGCGGCTCCTGTAGTCCACAGGCTGCGCTGGTCGGTGCTCCAACACTGGCGATCTCGGCGAGAGGTCCCAGGCTCCGCTGTGTTTAAAAGTCAGCGCCACCCGCAGCTGGACACTCCGCAACGACAGCTCCGCGATGTTGGAGTCGGCGGTCACAGCACTCCGAAGCTTACCACACGGCGGCCCTCGGTAAGGCATCTCCCGCTCCACGCCGGTACTTCAGCGCTGCGCAGCCGCCGAAGCTGAAGTTCTGGCCAGTCCCGGCTGGAAACGCCACTCCAGTCCCGTTGGTAGGCCATGAGGAGGAGGGGAAGATGCGGCTCGGAGGAAAGCCGCATCTCCAACCAGGTAGGGACTGAGAAAAAAAGTTTCCCCTTCCCCCCCCACCCCCCACATAAAAAGACTAGACCTCCAAAACAAAACTTTTTAACATACCAAAAAATTTTAAAGGGTGAAAGGACAGACAGCTGCAGGCTGGGCAGCCATACTCGACGGCTCCCCCAATACACTCGACGGCGCCCCCACTCCCAATTTGATGAAGTGATATGGTCCCAGATAAAGCTGTCTCATTGAAAGTATTCTTCCTGTCAACACAGATTCTGCTGGTTCCAGGCAAATTTTGAGTAAATTCATATCGAATTCGATGAAAGATGACTATATTTTTTCTCATTTAAGTATATATTTTTTTTAAATAATAATTTTTCAAAATTTTTAAATATTACATTTTGGTTGATTTTGATCACAGATTAGCTCAAAAGGTTCACAGGTAGGGCCATTTTTAATGCTGTGGTATTTTGTTATAATTTAATAACTTTCAAATTTGGCCACCCATGTCACAGGTTGGTACCCTTATTTACGGAAACACCCTTATATATCTATATACATATTGATTTAGCTAACTTCAGGTAGCCTCGGCATTCCCTCTCTCTCTCTCTCTCTCTCTCTCTCTCTATCCCTCCCCCACCCAAGTTGCACTAGCCTCTCGTTTTCACCTAACAAACAGCACATAATAGTCAGATTCCTTTATCATCGTTACTTTTTTGCATATCATTCATTCATTGTTCTTTATCTCTACATCATCGCCTATATCTCTTGTTTCTCTTTTCCCTAACCAGTCTGAAGAAAGGTCTCAACCCGAAACATCACCCATTCTTCTCCAGAGATGCTGCTTGTCCCGCTGAGTTATTGTTAACGTGAGCAAACTTCAGTCAATAAAGTGCTTTACACAATGGCAATGAACTGAAAGGAATAGATCAGGTTACCTGAACACTAGAGACATAAAGCACATCAGCATGCAGATCCCAAAGGTGAGGAAATAAGCAAGTTGCATGTTATATATTCCTGCTGCATGGCTTACATGAATACTGGCATTGGTGTAAACCCCATAATAAAAAACCGTATGTGTAAAATAACCCTGCAAGAAAAATGAGTGATCAACATTGGCAAAATCAATTTGGAACCAAACAATAGTCCATACAACATCCCCAACTGCTTCTGCTCATGAGACCAGTGCAGACATTTAAAAGCTGCTGCATTACACAACTCGAATGAGGAAGTTTCTTGTTTAAAACAGATGAAAATAACACCAACATTACTACCAGGATTTTTAAACAAATTCAATATTACATTATAAAAAAACAAATAGAATTTTAATCTTTTTCTCACGTAATTGATGTTTCATCAGCCCGCTGCTGGCTACTTTTTCAAGTCAAAAACAGGAAAGCAGACTATTATCTAAATGGTGGCCGACTAGGAAAAGGAGAGATGCAGCGAGACCTGGGTGTCATGGTACACCAGTCATTGAAAGTAGGCATGCAGGTGCAGCAGGCAGTGAAGAAAGCGAATGGTATGTTAGCTTTCATAGCAAAAGGATTTGAGTATAGGAGCAGGGAGGTTCTACTGCAGTTGTACAGGGTCTTGGTGAGACTACACCTGGAGTATTGCGTACAGTTTTGGTCTCCAAATCTGAGGAAGGACATTATTGCCATAGAGGGAGTGCAGAGAAGGTTCACCAGACTGATTCCTGGGATGTCAGGACTGTCTTATGAAGAAAGACTGGATAGACTTGGTTTATACTCTCTAGAATTTAGGAGATTGAGAGGGGATCTTATAGAAACTTACAAAATTCTTAAGGGGTTGGACAGGCTAGATGCAGGAAGATTGCTCCCGATGTTGGGGAAGTCCAGGACAAGGGGTCACAGCTTAAGGATAAGGGGGAAATCCTTTAAAACCGAGATGAGAAGAACTTTTTTCACACAGAGAGCGGTGAATCTCTGGAACTCTCTGCCACAGAGGGTAGTCGAGGCCAGTTCATTGGCTATATTTAAGAGGGAGTTAGATGTGGCCCTTGTGGCTAAGGGGATCAGAGGGTATGGAGAGAAGGCAGGTACGGGATACTGAGTTGGATGATCAGCCATGATCATATTGAATGGCGGTGCAGGCTCGAAGGGCTGAATGGCCTACTCCTGCACCTAATTTCTATGTTTCTATGTTTCAACTGGGATAATCAGTTGCATTACTTGCCCTTTTCACTCTAATGATCTACCGCTTCCACATATGTTAAATTTACTTTTGAAATGCGTTAAGACACCTGGCTTGGTGTCTTACACCTGGCTCAGTATCCCCTTTATTTAAAAAAAATCATCTCCCAGCAGAAACAATAATTTGAACAATTTGTGCATCAAAGTTCCACATAAGTGTCAGAACTGCTCTTTAATTCCTACTTAACCTAAACAACACAATTGGCAAGAGTTTCCCCTTTTTCAATACCTAAACAACTTCCTGTCCAGTAACTGGCAGAGCAGTCAATCACAAAGAGTGAACACAGAATGGTACAGCACAGGAACAGGCCCTTCGGCCCACAATCTCTGTGCCCAGCCTGAGGCCAAGTTTCTTCCCAGCTGTTATCAGGCAACTGAATCGTCCCACCACAACCAGAGAGCAGTCCTGAACTACTATTTACCTCATTGGAGACCCTCAGACTGTCCTTGAATGGACTTTGCCGGGTTTACCTTGCACTAAATGTTATTTCCTTATCCAGTTTCATCTATACACTGTAAATGGATCGATTATAATCATGTATTAGAAACATAGAAAATAGGTGCAGGAGTAGGCCATTCGGCCCTTCGAGCCTGTACCGCCATTCAATATGATCATGGCTGATCATCCAACTCAGTATCCTGTACCTGCCTTCTCTCCATACCCCCTGATCCCTTTAGCCACAAGGGCCACATCTAACTCCCTCTTAAATATAGCCAATGAACTGGCCTCAACTACCTTCTGTGGCAGAGAGTTCCAGAGATTCACCACTCTCTGTGTGAAAAATGTTTTTCTCATCTCAGTCCTAAAGGATTTCCCCTCTATCCTTAAGCTGTGACCCCTTGTCCTGGACTTCCCCAACATCGGGAACAATCTTCCTGCATCTAGCCTGTCCAACCCCTTAAAAATGTTGTAAGTTTCTATAAGATCCCCCCTCAATCTCCTAAATTCTAGCGAGTACAAGCCGAGTCTATCCAGGCTTTCTTCATATGAAAGTCCTGACATCCCAGGAATCAGTCTGATGAACCTTCTCAGCACTCCCTCTATGGCAATAATGTCCTTCCTCAGATTTGGAGAGCAAAACTGTACACAATACTCCAGGTGTGGTCTCACCAAGACCCTGTACAACTGCAGTAGAACCTCCCTGCTCCTATACTCAAATCCTTTTGCTATGAATGTTAACATACCATTCGCTTTCTTCACTGCCTGCTGCACCTGCATGCCTACTTTCAATGACTGGTGTACCATGACACCCAGGTATTGTCTTTCTGCTGACTGGATAGCACGCAACAAAAGCTTTTCACTGTACCTCGGTACGTGACAAACTAAACGGAACTGAAGACCAACTCTTATCTGCCTGCACATAATCCATATCTCTCCAAATATCTCACTTTAAAGTGATGCTCGCTAGTATTTGATTTTTCCACCTCAGAAATAGATTCTGACTATCTACTCTATTTATACCTCCCATAATTTTATATCCCTCTATCAAGTCTCCCCACAACCTCCCCTATTGATAATATCCCCTAAACCAGTCATCATTCTGCTAAACCTCCTCTGCACCTTTCCAAAGCCTCCACATCTTCCTATAATGGGGCACCAGAACTGCATGCAATACTCTAAGTACGGTCTAACCAAAGTCCTATAAAGCTGCATTATGACTTCCTGACTCTTATACTCAATGCCTTGACCTATAAAAGCAAGCACACGTCTGCCTTTTATTAACCACTCGAAGATGAGCAGCATTTAATTGACTTCAGGCACAAAACAGCGTGCTGAAATACGTGCTTTAAACTGCTTTAATCATACAAGTATAAAAGTCAAGTCAAGTTGATTGTCATATGCACAGGCACAATGAAAGCCTTGCTTGTAGCAGCATAATAGACACAGACTTATGCATAAATAACATGTCAATTACAAATACAATTCTGCAAGACAATAAAAAGGAAATGGGCTGTGCAAAACAAAACAAGACATTAATGCAAAACACAAGTAGAGAACAAAGACAAGTCCATGGTAGTGCAAGACATGTCCATAGTGTTCCATTTTCACAGCTGAAACATTAAATTTACTTTGATCATGTACATTTTAAAGTTTCCTTATATTTTGAGTAATTTATACAAAGAAATTACAAATTGCATAATGAAATAGTCTTCTCCGGTCAAATAGATTACCAAGCAGTAAAGAAGTTTTAGTCTTCTGTTTAAAACTAACAAGTGAATTGCACAGAACTGCAGGGGAAGGTTTTATGATCTTTTGTAATGGGTATGGGAATAATGAAGCTTAAGTTCACATCAGTTCAACTGATCTCAGCATGACAGCAGTGGAGAAACCTGTATACAATATGGCCCATGCGGTATTACAAAATACATATTTGGGTTGTCTTCACTCAGTTGTATGTGTAAACATCCTAAACTTACTTTGCATGGAATACAAATGGTGCACATCAATAGTTTGCCATAATTTCATCAAAGGCCAGGTCATTATTTGCAATTCATTTTACACCATTCTTCTATTTCCAAGACTTATCTAACTTTATGTTTTGTTGCTTTTAAAAGTAAATAAACATTCCAAATATTCAATGGAATTGCTATTGTCAAATGAAGTAATAAAGGTGGCTTACTATCCTGACTCTACTACTCATTGCCTCGTCCAGTCTTGATTCTATTATATTCTCTTTCCACTATCAGTATGGATGGTTGAAGAATACTTACTGCACCACTGAGAAGCTCCAAGCCCGTGAAAGAGCGGTTGTTGTGAACCAAAGCAAAGAACTGAGGAATGGTGATGAAGCTGATGTTAATGAGGAAGGAAAGGATGTTGAACGTAAGGAGCCACTTGAGGAAGGTGAAGTAAGTGAGAACTCCTGTTCCGAACTTGCCCCCAATAACTTTCAAGGATCTATGCCACGGATGAATTGAATGGAAAATTTCAATCGTGTTTTCACGGAAGCGTCGAAGAGTCTGTAAAAGAATGAGTATAAAGATGAAACAGGTATATCCTTTTTATCTTATTTTACTTTCTTATATCTTTTGTTCTCTATTTTTCTCCATTCCTCTTTTTTTTTCTCTTTGATTTTCCTTTTATCTCTTCTTCAGGTTTGACGTTTCTACGGGTCTCTCTTGATCACTTTCTCACGCCCTTACTATCCTATCTAACCTTCTCTACTTTCCTTCTTTCTAAGGTTAAAATAAGAAGTGGTACAGGAAATGTATTATGTTATTTTTGGCTTATATCGCTGTAATGTACATTACTTCTAATAAATAATATATTTTAAAAATTAAAAAATAATAAAATAAAATGAAAAGATGAAACATTAACATCGCACCGAGTTGGTTGGTATGGAAACTTCGTATTTTTGCGGAAAATAGACTTTTATCTTGGTCTTGCATTGAAAAATATCCACTGCATTCACATTTTCCTCTCATTGTTAACATTTCTCTGTTCAATTCCAAGTCTTTGAACCATTTGAATTAATTTTGTTTATAATTCAATGAGATACAATAAAAAAATTATTTATAATAGACCAATTTTTTCTACTTTCCCCTCCAAACATTTCTGAATGGTAGTTACATTTCCTACAGAACAAGCCGTTTCATTGCATTTCTTTAGCCTTATCACCAATGCTGTGCATATGAAGACAGGCCGGTGGGTTTCCTAAAGTTGATGTAATTTTAAATACAATCAGTTTGGAGACCATGCAAAACAAAGCTTTTCACTCTACCTGTGCTCATGTGGCATTAATAAACCCGAGCCTAAACCTAACACTAAAGGGCCTGTCCCACCAGCATGCGATTGCATGCGTCTAGCGCGACCAAACGTGGTGGCTTGAGGCGTACGGCCTCGCGGGGCCGGTCCCACTTCCAACTGCGGAGCCGTCTGGAGTTGTGCGGGGCTGGTCCTGACATCATACTCATCAATCAGCTGGGTAGGAGGCGGGCTGACTGAATTTGGACGTCGCACGGCATCGGGTGTTACGTCATCACGCAACGGCATGCCGGGCGGTGGCGTCATCGCACAACGCCATGCGCTAGGCGCACAACATCAATACGCTGCGTACAGCGTCGAGACACTGCGTACGCCCATCGAGGCGCTGCGTATGGCCTCGATGCGGCTGCGGGCCGACAGGCCGTTGCCGCGCGGAATTTTTGGACAGTGTCAGTTTTTCGGAGCCCCGCGCGATGTCGGGACAAGCCCTGCACAACTCCATACGGCTCCGGCGATCGAAGTGGGACCGGCCCCGCAAGGCCGTACGGCTCAAGCAACCACGTTAGGCCGCGCTCACCGCATGCAGTCGCATGCTGGTGGGACAGGCCCTTAATTCTCAGCACAGGTTGATGGCAGCTATTCTGGTGTAATTAAACACTAGATGACATGCTGTATCTGTGTAGTTCATAGTGGGAGAACAAATGATTTCAATTAAAATAAATTGGCCTGTGTACTCTAGTTAGATAAACTCTTACATTCCGTAAAACACTGAGAAATAGGACTGCCGAGTAGAGTGCGGAATTAGGATTTAGCATGAAACAACAGTAAAGCTTCATCTTTGGCACAGAGACTACAGATGCTGGAATCTTAAGCTAAACAGAAACTGCTGGGGGAATTCATCGCATCAGACAATATCTGTGGAGGGAAATGGACAGACAACGTTTCAGGTTGGGACCCTTCTTCAAGGTTTGTGTAGAGGTCAGTCAGCTGGTAGAAACACCATTCTCTGCCCCTGCCTATCCAAATCTAAAAGTCTCATCTTGACCACGTCCTGCCTGCGCTGTATATTGATTTTAGAAAAAACACTACCATATATCGCTGAGATTTTTGGCCATCTTACTCACAGTCCTCCTCCGCTGAGGCAGCCCCGAGAATTTTTCCGATCGATAAGAAATAAAAAAGTTATGAATGTTTAAAAAATCTTGTGATCAGCTGATTGGACTCTCGCCTGTCAATCACCATGATGAAGGTAACGCCCCTTCTGGGGAGCCAGGAGTATAAAGCCCAAATGCTATGAACTTGCATTCGAATTTGGTGGTCTGCACTCTGCTTGAAATGGTATGAAATTGCATTTGAATTTGGTGGCCTGCACTCTGCTTGAAATGGAATTAAATTGCTTTTGAATTTGGTGGACAGCACTATGCTTGAAATGGTATTTCAAGGAATAGCCGTGAGTGAAATGTCATCCCACCAGCCTTGATTCAATCAACTGCCAGCCCACCAGCCGCGAGTGAACTGCCATCCCACCAGCCGTGAGTGAACTGCCAGCCCACCAGCTACGAATGAGTGAGTGAACTGGCAGCCCACCAGCCATGAGTGTGTGAATAGCCAGCCCACCAGGCCTGAGTGACTGAGCTGCCAGCCCAAGAATCCATTTGGCCCACAATGTCCATACTATCCCTCTGGAAACCAGTCCCTTTGGCCCACACCACCCAAACTAGCGCTCCAGAAAGTCGTGGAGTGGTGGAATATTGCATTGGGGGACCAGCCCTCCCGTGTGAACATGGGACCCAACGGGTCCCACTTATTCTCGTTAACTAATAACAATCGAAAGAGTCCAACATGCACGGAATTCAATATCTAGAGTCTTTGATTCAAAGATTCCTTTATACCTGCTCCTGTTAATACTTACAGCTAATATTTTAGCCAGAAGCTGGGTGCAGCTATTTATCTGATAATCTCTTTCCATTGACTTTGGCCCAATCTCCATATTTACCTGTTCTCTGGAAAAAAACAGTGGAAATGAACTATTTCAACATTGCAAATATTAAAAAAGTATGAGTAAATTATATAAAATCCACACTTGGAATATGGGTCTGGATAGAAACCCAGTTTAGTGCATTCATCCACAAAGGAGCATTTACAGATTCTAATATCACCATCGGCTCTGCGAATACTTGGAAGAGAAAGTTTATTAGAAACGTAGAAAGAAAAAATAGGTGCAGGAGTAGGCCAGTCGGCCCTTCTAGTCAGCACCGCCATTCAATATGATTGTGGCTGATCAGTATCCCTTTCCTGCTTTTTCCCCATATCCCTTAATTCCTTTAGCCCCAAGAACCAAATCAAACTCTTTCTTGAAAACATCCAATGAATTGGCCTCCACTGCCTTCAATGGCAGAGAATTACGCAGATTTACAATTCTCTGGGTGAAGAAGTTTTTCCTCATCTCAGTCCTAAATAGCCAACCCTTTATTCTTAAACAGTGACCCCTGGTTCCAGACTCCCCCAAAATTGGTAGCATTTTTCCTGCATCTACCCTGTCCAATCCTTTAAGAATTTTATATGTTTCTATAAGATCCCCTCTCATCCACCGGGTGGCGCTGTACGATGGCAGTGTTGCCAACAGTCTGTCTCATTCTTTGTTTTCTTTTGTTGTTTTTAGTCTGTTGTTAAATGTATGTTTTATTGTATCTTTAGTTTTGTATTATGGTGAGGGGGAGGGGGGGGGACTTTTTAAATCTCTTTCCTGGACGGATATGCAACTTTTTCCGTATTGTATCTCCGTCCACACTGTGGCCTAACATCGTGGAGCTGGCGGCCTCTTGCTGGGAATCAACCTCCGGAGCTCCATCCGTGGGGCTTACAGACTTAACATCGTGGAGCTTGCAATCCCTTTGTCATGGATCGACTTGGGGAGCTCCAACCGCGGGAGCTTGTAGACTTAACATTGTGGAGCACTGTGTCCCTTGGTTGGGGATCGACCTCGGCAGCTCCAAGCCGCAGGAGTTTCGACCGCCCCGATCACGGGAGAATAAGGAGGAAAGAAGATAAGACTTTATTGCCTTCCATCGCAGTGAGGAATGTGGGGGAGCCGCTGTGGTGGCTGTTTATGTTAATTTTTATGTAGTTGTGTGCCTTGTTGCCTTTTTGGCATGACTATGGCAAATCAAATTCCTTGTATGCTTTTACATACTTGTCTAATAAATTAATTACAATTATAAATCCTTCTAAATTCCAGTGAATACAAGCCCAGTCGACCCATTCTTTCATCATATGTCAGTCCCGCCATCCCAGGAATTAATGAGTCTAGTTCTCTTGATCCAGGGTTTTTAAATGATACAGGGGCCAGAAATGTGCAATGAAAACAAAGTACAGAACACATAGTAACCAAAAGGTCAACAGAATGTTAATAAAAATCTCATATTTCATTTATTTCTAAGTTCAGCCCCTTGGTGGGAATGACTCTTTGTTTTTATGTGTATGGTCACCTTAGAGCTAAAGCAATGTTTAATGCTGGTGGAACGTTTATTGTATACTGATTTAAGGTAGGCCCTTGTATTCATACTCCAGATACAATTTTTAATAAAAGTTTTTTCTCTACACGTATAGTTGAGCATCGTCATTTGTTTAACATGGCATCATTTTTACGATCCAAAAATCTACGCTGTCCAAGAGCATTTCCTTCAAAGGCCACTTCTCCCCTTGCTGAGATGTGCTATTTTAGTTTGAGGAGTACACTGTTCTCTTGGAATTGTTATAACCTCCACAGACGACAACAATCTCTCCCTTCAAGAATAAAACACTGTCAATTACATGTAACAAAATCTGCAGTTGCAGTTCCAATTTCAAGTTACATTTATTGTCACATGCACCAATTGGTACAGTGAGATTTGAGCTACCATACCATACAAAACCATACATTAAAAAAAAACACAATACACGATAGAGTTTAACATGAACATTTAACAAGTTCCAGTACCCAAATAGGTAACCCTGTGAATTGACTTAACATTATCCCTTCAATCAGCATCCGTGTGTGTTTAAGGGCACTGATAATGCTCCTACATTATCAAAACTAATATGTGTAGGAAGGCAGATGCTGATTCAAACTGAAGATGGACACAAAAAGCTGGAGTAACTCAGCGGCTAACTAATTAACCCACTGAGTTACTCCAGCTTTTTGTGTCTATCTTTGACAAAACTAATCCCTGAGAGAGGATGAAGCTAATCTACCATTGCAGGAAAAAGGCAAACACTACAAACTCTTCAAGGTACACAAAAATGCTGGAGAAACTCAGCGGGTGCAGCAGCATCTATGGAGCGAAGGAAATAGGCAACGTTTCGGGCCGAAACCCTTCTTCAAGGGATGATTGAGATCCACTGAATTATGCCCTGAAACAGTTTGAAACTGTAAGGGTATGACCAGTGACATTTCTTTTGTTGAATGACAAGATGTTCTCCATTCTACTCCAGTCTTAAATGTAAAAATTATGAATAACTGAGGCAGTAGCAAAATAAACTAGAAGTAATCATTGTGTGCTCACCGAAAATGTATTGGTATTCACACAAACAGAACACAGCCATATTGAAAAACCACCCTTGAAGGACTTGTACCTGATCTCTCGTTTCTCATGCAAGCCCACTGTCAATTCCAGGATGGCCCTTGCCCGTTCACTGGGTGATAAGGTCACCAGTTCAGCAATAAGCTCCTTCCTTTCTGCATAAAATCAAATTTAAATTATTTATTTCCTTTCACAAGGTCAGGTGTTGGCATCACATTATTTCCTCTAATGGTGTAATTGAGGATATTTACCCAGCACGTGTGAGTTTTTGGACAAATGTTACCTGAACTCATTCTACACACCTTCTGTCTCTTCTTCTCTCAGCTCACGTTCTGGTATTCTATCCTGTGCGCTCACACCAGCCAAGGATGCCATCCGTATTGCAGCACCAATACTTATGCGCCTCTTCCCTGATAATAACACACTGCATCAGAAATGATTCTATCAATTAAATTTATTTATTTCAAACTTTCAAAATGACATTCTCCTGATTTATTGTGTGTGGTTTACCAGTGATCTGGAGAAACTTGGTCTGTAATCTACAGAACCTCAAATAAACATCAAAATACCTTTTAAATATAATGGTAGACAAAAATGCTGGAGAAACTCAGTGGGTGAGGCAGCATCTATGGAAAGAAGGAATAGGCGACGTTTCGGGTCGAGACCCTTCTTCAGACTGATGTCGGGGGGGGGGGGGTTAGAAAGTGAGAGGGGGAGACAGTGGGCTTTTGGGAGAGCTGGGGAGGGGAAGGAGGGAGAAAGCAAGGACTACCTGAAATTGGAGAAGTCAATGAAGGAGGCCCATGACAGAAAGGTCGGATTGGGAATGGGAAGGGGAAGTTGAAGTGCCGAGCCACCGGGAGATCAGGTTGCTTATTGCGAACTGAGCGGAGGTGTTGGGCGATCATCCTCGTTGACAGTGAATTCCAGATACCTATGGCCCTCTAAAATTAGTTTCCTTGTCTACTGTCTAATCCTTTCCTCCTGGTTTTTGCCTCGTAGCCAACGGAATATTTTCCTTCTTACTTACCCTATCTAAGCTGCTGATAATGCAATACAAGTCTCGCTCCAGCAATCTCACAGTGTTTATGACCATAATAATAAGAAAAATAAGTACTATCACTCAGAGATCTACCATTACCTCTCCAATGTGGTTCATCAAGTTTGTTCAAATTTGAGAAAGTGATTTCATCGATATTTATCGTTAGCTGACCGGAGATCTTTGTCGATGCATCTTCCTCTACTTTGCCTGGTGTCTGAGGAACATCTTGTGGAGGTGTATGCGTTTCAATGTATTTGTAATCTGGATACGTTTCTGTAAAATAGTGATAGAAAAACCTCACCACTGCAACGCAAAGTTGCCAGAATTGTTGGAAACATTGACATAATGTCCGTTTTTCTCCTGATGTATTATATCCATCAACTATGTCCTCCAATGGCAATCTCTCATCAGGTGTATCTTCTGCCACCACAGTCCCATCCATTTGTTCTACCCATACTCTAATTCCTCCGCCGTCTTGGCTCATTTTCCTCACTCTCTCTTTCTTGTATTTATTTATTTAATTATTCGTTATCTCTCCACGTAGAAACACTAGATTCCAAGATTCCAAGATCCACTGAAACCTAACCGACCATTGTTACTTTTGTCTAGAATGACTTAAGGATACTTTCTTCTATATTGCATAATCTCTGTGATAATAATTTGCAAAGCCTATTGTAATCAACAAAATTGTAGAGAAACGTCCAATTATTCCAAGAAAAAGTTGAGCTCTATAATTTTTTTTAATAAGAACTAAAAGAAAATCTCAATTTGTAAACAGATTTCTAACATAATAGCATAAAGTAGCTAGTTAATTGACATGGTACTTCCTCAAAATGTCTCCCTGCATTCTAAAGAAAGATCAGTTAATAAATCATTTTAAAAGTACACATTACAAAAGTTCTAGAATCACAAAGGCATAATATTCAGATTTGAAACAGTCCCCAAACTAATGAAGTAATAATGTTCAAAATCATGGATACATTCTAGCAAACAAGTCTTTGGAACACATGTATTGTCTCTACATTCTAATTGATTTCAAATGAATTCCCACCCATCAAATACAGCATTCCAATTTTTTGTCTAAGTATAATTATTCATTTTGCCCAAAAGGTGATCACAAGTATCAATCTATTTGGAGTTAGCAGACATCTCTGGTTCAAATAGGCTATTACCAATTTGTCAGGGTTACATAGAAACTCAGATGATAAACTGAGTAACTCCCATAAACTGGTGTAGGAAAAGATAGGACACAATTTAGTGTCCTTAGCAGTTCTGTCGGAGGACAGGATTGATCCAGGAGTTTACTTTATAATTCTGCCATTTCATCATATTTTATAATATTTTGACTGTCAAAAATCTATTGCTCACGTTTGAAATTAATATTTGCATTCATCAGCAACTGTGAGAGAGAGAATTCCAAGCCTATGACCATCACATTATTATTTAAGATATCTATCCAAGCTGTTTACATTATCCCCTAACTTTGGATTCATGAACCTAGAAATGTTCTTGCTCTTTTTTCGGAGTGATAAAAAACGTTCTGCATTGCACTGCCAGCATTTTAAAATACTGCAAGAAGGTCTAGATATTTTGTAACAATGCAGGCTTTTTGTTGAAAACTTTGCCTTTATGTCACTGAAAATGCAGAAATAAAGATCTTCCAAAGAATGTTGTACAGCAAGTGGCAGCTAGTTATAGATTTGTGAAAGTGCAGCAATTGTCAGAGATGTGAGCCAAAGGTTCTGGAAATGCATCACCAATCTTTCAATGTGCAGTTAGCCTATAAATTGTAGGTGTGGAGATTAAATGTACGTTATGTAAATCTGGGTAAAGTGCCTGTCTGTGTGCATGCATGTATGTTAACACTTGACAAATCTTTGTAGAAACAAGGTTTCAAAGTTAAATGAATGTTAGTTTTATCCAAAACCGCCAACTGATACAGTGTGGGTAATTCCGCCAGAGATCTGATCATATATTTATTAAATTTTGGGAAATGAAAATTAATAATACTTACTTGGCTCCAGGTTTAAAATTTGAACATTTCTGTCGAGGCTGGGAATGAATGAAGAATCTTGGCGATGACTTGCAGAGTACGTTGATGAAACAGAGCCATAGGAATCGTCTGCAATGGGCTCAAACCCAGGATTAACTATCCAATGGAAACAGCAAACACCATAATTGTAATTATTTCAGAACATAAGCTCTAATGGTTACAGTAATTGAATAATCAGCAGGGCAGAATACAGAAACTTTTTCATTGTTACTTTTATTCTAGAGTTCACTTAGACTTGACCCAGCGAATGAAAATGGTGTACAGCTTTCAATGACTAGGATGCTGAAAACGCCTTCCTTACTTAACTGCATAAAACTAAATTTGTCAAAATCTCTTCAGAATAAGGATTTTTGTTTGACAGTCTCTGTTCATGGGACCTTCTCAAACTGATTGATTTTCTAAAATCCAAACCCATCCGGTCCATGCCAAGAGTGAACTGTTAACTTCCTTATCATTCGGATGGGTTTATTTCACTGACATACCGAGATTTTCTGTGAATAAAGGAACTAAAGGCAGGAGGGGTACTGATTGTGGATGATCAGCCATGATCATATTGAATGGCGGTGCTGGCTCGAAGGGCTGAATGGCCTACTCCTGCATCGATTGTCTATTGTCTAATTGTGAAGTACTGAAAAATAATTATCTTACGTTATTTTGTAAGAAAGGGCAAAGATGTAATAGTTTAAAACTATTCAAAGGCAATTTTGTATTGAAATGCCTATCATCAATGAAGCATTTTGAAAGGTCTACCAGTGAAGAATGTTTCCTGTTACTGTGGCCATGAAGAGAATTATGGCAGATAATCTCTGCACAAAGGTGTCTTACAAACAGCAATGACATGATATGATCTGATCGATAATGGGAAGGCTTAAATGCTACCCTCAGTAAATCAAAATCAAAATCTTACTTTAAATGTGTAGGAAGGAACTGCAGATGCTGGTTTACACTGAAGATAGACATAAAATGCTGGAGTAACTCAACGGAGAGGAGGAATGGGTGATGGTTTGGGTCTCGACCCTTCTTCACCATTCCTTCATATGTCAAATGTGTTTAACTTCAATATTCAATGACATTCAATATTAATGTTCCAGAAAATTGCATAATGACCGATGAGATCTGGAAAAGCGACAATTTTCATGGGAAACCTTTTGAAGGCCATGGAAACCAGTCCACTCCTCGAAGAGGGCAACGTACTAGCTCTGATCGCTTTTGAAAGTAAGTATAGCCCTATTAACTTTTATTTAAAATATGTGCACAGTGTAAAACATTTGCTAAGTTTTCCAGTTTATGCTATCTCACCCTGAATGACCATTTAACGATTTATTTAATTTGGCAAAGCTCTCTCATTTTGACAAAAAAAGTTCAATCCTGTAACAGAGAATTATGCAAGACTCAGAAGATCATTCAGTGAAGAACATGTTACTCATTGAGCAGGCAGTGCTGCAAAGATCAGATTCAGGTATTCAATAACCGTTCTTAGATAATAAATACACAAAATGCTGGAGTAGCTCAGCGGGACAGGCAGCATCTGTGGAGAGAAGGAATGGGTGATGTTTCGGGTCAAGACCCTTCTTCAGACTGACGTCAGGGGGGAGGGAGATAGATAGATATATAGATAAGGAAGTGTGAAGGTGTGAAAACAGGGCAAAGGGAATGAAGATCAAGGGAAATGTAGAATAGATCATTGTTAGCTGGGAGAAGGTAACAACAAAGCAGAGATAATGTAATCAGAGACAGTAAAACTGGCCGGAGAACTGGGAAGAAGGAGGGATGGAGAGAGAAAGCCAGGGTTACTTGAAGTTAAAGAAGTCAATGTACATACCGCTGGGGTCCAAGCTGCCCATTAAGAAGACTTTGGCTGAAGATTCTCATACTTTCCCTAGTCCAGATGTCATTAATCAATAAAATGCAATTTTCAATGCTCAATCATTGCCATAAGCATTCACTGATATTTAGTAATTGGCTAAATTACACCGAATTAAGACTATGTCATTCTAATGAGGGATGCATAAAAATATAAAGTAAAGGCATGTAAATGCAAATCAATATTTAAAGATAAATTTCCATTCCAAAGAATAGGCCCAGGTAAAACAACAAACATACCATATCCAGTGTTATTCTCATTTGCATTCATATGATTGAATGGAGGTGTTGATTCCCTGTGTTCTCTGCCAATTGTTGTCATTTGTATAATCTCTGGCTGCCCACAATTTCTCCAAACATCTGATGATTGAAACACATCCCGCTGGTAGGAAGATGGCAGTGGGGTTGCGCGGGCTG
Source organism: Amblyraja radiata (assembly GCF_010909765.2). NCBI lineage: Eukaryota > Metazoa > Chordata > Chondrichthyes > Rajiformes > Rajidae > Amblyraja > Amblyraja radiata. Next base: position 43,234,391 of record NC_045977.1, read on the forward strand.
TAGATGGTCCCTGTGTACTGTAGCAAGAAACAAAATCTGTCAGAATTCTGTACTGCTAGAGGATTTATAATGAAGGGAGTTTGCTTTATATTAGTTTACATGTTCAGGAAGGGGTTAGAGGGCTATGCAGGCAAATGGGACGAGCCCAGTATGGCAACTTGGTCGGCTTGAACAAGATGGTTGAAGGGCCTGTTTCCATGTTGTATAGCTCTATCATTCTATGACCATCTGAAGTTCTTTGCTTACTTGTGCAGGTCCCAATTCAAAACCTAGATGAGAGACGTGATTAATGAACCCAAACTGCTAGTCATTAAACATGTTTTGAAAACAAATTATTTATGGCAAAAGTGGCATCGTTTTTTCTAAAATCAATATAAAGCGCAAACAGGAAGTGGTCAAGATTAGACTTTTAATTATATAGAAGGCAAGGCAACTTAAATTAGGCAAGGCAACTTAAATTAGGCAAGGCAAATTTAATTAGGCAAGGCAAATTTAATTAGGCAAGGCAACTTTAATTAGGCAAGGCAACTTTAATTAGGCAAGGCAACTTTAATTAGGCAACACAGCTTTAGCATTTCCAAACCAAAGGCAACACAGCTTTAGCATTTCCAAACCAAAGGCAACACAGCTTTAGCATTTCTAAACTATATTTTCAAACCACATTAAGGGCACTAACAGGTCAGTATACCACTTCCAGTTTAGTAGACATGTGTTCAGTGTTATTCACAGCTCAGACTGAGAGATGGGACCCTCTCGCTCCCCCATCTTGCAGAGACTATCGAGGCACTCAACACTTCCCGGTTTTATAGTCCCTCCGGAAGGTGTGTGGCCTTCAGGAGAGAGAATCTCAACATTTTTTAAATACTACTAACTCTTTTATTTTTCATTGATGGGAAAAATCCTCTTGTCCTGCGCAGCAGAAAGGGACTCTGAGTATGATGGCCAAAAATCACAGCCGTAAGTGGCAGCATTTTTTTCTAAAATCAATATACAGAACAACAGGAAGTGATGAAGATCAGACTTTTAGTAATATAGATGAACATATGGATCAGTCTGAGGAAGGGTCTCGACCCAAAACGTCGCCTATTCCTTCTCTCCATAGATGCTGCCTCACCCGCTGAGTTTCTCCAGCATTTTTTGTCTAGAAACAGAAAATAGGTGTAGGAGTAGGCCATTCGGCCCTTCGAGCCTGCACCGCCATTCAATATGATCATGGCTGATCATCCAACTCAGTATTCTGTACCTGCCTTCTCTCCATACCCCCTGATCCCTTTAGATACAAGGGCCACATCTAGCTCCCTCTTAAAAATAGCCAATGAACTGGCCTCAACTACATTCTGTGGCAGAGAATTCCAGAGATTCACCTTTCTCTGTGTGTGAAAAATGTTTTTCTCATCCCATCCTAAAAGATTTCCCCTTTATCCTTAAACTGTGACCCCTTGTTCTGGACTTCCCCAACATAGGGAACAATCTTCCTGCATCTAGCCTGTCCAACCCCTTAAGAATTTTGTAAGTTTCTATAAGATCCCCCCTCAACCTTCTAAATTCTAGCGAGTACAAGCCGAGTCTATCCAGTCTTTCTTCATATGAAAGTCCTGACATCCCAGAAATCAGTCTGGTGAACCTTCTCTGTACTCCCTCTATGGCAAGAATGTCCTTCCTCAGATTAGGAGACCAAAACTGTACGCAATACACCAGGTGTGGTCTCACCAAGACCCTGTACAATTGCAGTAGAACCTCCCTGCTCCTATACTCAAATCATTTTGCTATGAATGCTAACATACCATTCGCTTTCTTCACTGCCTGCTGCGCCTGCATGCCTACTTTCAATGACTGGTGTACCATGACACCCAGGTCTTGTTGCATCTCCCCTTTTCCTAATCAGCCACCATTCAGATAATATTCAGATAATATCAGTCTACATTCGATTGTTCCAGCATCTGCAGTTCTTTCTTAAACATATATTTATCAAATACGCTTTTTGCTATTATAAAGTTGACCCTTACTAATCTTCTTCAAATCGAAATTAAATGAATTAAATTGTCACAGAAAGGTCCCCACCCAAAATGTCGTCTGTCCATTCCCTCCAGAGATGCTGCCTGACCTTCTGAATTCTTCCAGTTTTTTTTCAGGATTTCAACATCTATAACTGATAGTTCCAGCTAATCATTTGTTTGAAGTATTAGATAACTGGATGGAAATAAATTTACTAGAGGTACTATCTTGTCAATTCTGGAGTTGAAGCTTTCAGAACATTGCAGTCATTTCCTGCTACTTATGATTTATTTAAAGTGGTATTAATATTATTAGTCAGAATTGGTCAGGAACACCCTAGAACTGCCCTTTAAAGAAAATATTCTCCTTTCATCTCACTGTACCAAGTCCATGATTTCTCTAGTTGTCTTTAAAGGCGATGAACCTCCATGTTATGTTTACCAAAACCTCCATTCATCACTCTGCCTGTTTCCTGTTATATTTTCTGTTCATGATTACCTAGCTGTCTTAGTTCATGTAAAAGCTTGTTTAATTAATACTTCCAGAGAGCAGAGGTAACTGATAGACAATAGGTTCAGGAGTAGGCCATTCGGCCCTTCGAGCCAGCACCCCATTTCTGCCTTCTCCCCATATGAATGAATGAATGAATGAATACGTTTATTGTCATTGCACAATACTGTGCAACGAAATTCCATTACATCTCCTCCGGTTAAAAACAATACAAACACGACAAACATTGACACATATGTACACTTATTAGTAAAAATAAATAGGTGTTTTAAAAGAATTTAAAAGAATTTAAAAGAATTTGGCGGCATTTCTTAGAATTACATTTTGCTTCCCCAGCATTCTCTGTTGGAATTTAGCTCTTTATATCCCATAAAGATTCCACTATCTTTAAGAGCTCTATCTAACTCTCTCTTGAAAACATCCCGAGAATTGACCTCCACTGCCTTCTGAGGCAGGGAATTCCACAGATTCACAACTTTCTGGGTGAAAAAGTTTTTCCTCATCTCCGTTCTAAATGGCCTACCCCTTATTCTTAAACTGTGGCCCCTGGTTCTGGACTCCCCCAACATCGGGACCGTGTTTCCTGCCTCTAACGCATCCAATCCCTTAATAATCTTATATGTTTCAATAAGATCACCTCTCATCCTTCTAAATTCCAGTGTATACAAGCCCAGTCGCTCCGTTCTTTCAACTTATGACAGTCCCGCAATCCCGGGAATTAACCTTGCGAACCTACGCTGCACTCACTACAGTGACTGAGAAGCAGAATAATGTTGTGACGTGTTGCAAAGCTTGCGTAATTAAATTAATTTAACAGTTCAGAATCAAAAATGATTGTAAGTTTGGGCGTTGGCATTCTGGTAAAGGCTCAATGTACCAATTTCTGCATTTTAAAATGTACAGAAAGTGCAAAGTATTGATTGAACTGTTAATTAGTGAGTGACCATTGGAAAACCTACAGTGAAGCTTAAAGGGCCTGTCCCACTTGGGCGTCATTTGCACGTCACGCAGATGGTACACGAAGATTTTGTACATCCCAAAATCCTGGGGCGCCGCACGCGACTGCGTGTCACTGCCTTCGTCGCCACGCGCGAGTAATGCGCACCATGCACGCAAAACGTGCGCGTCACAACGCGCAAATTATGTCGCGTAAATGACGCGCGAATGACTACCAAGTGGGACAGGCCCTTTAGGCTTTGAGAATTGATTATGGTCAGCTTGTCATTCATACTTCTGATTGATTGTTGCCACTCTGGTGCTGTGACAGTCGTTGAACTCTGAACGAGAGTATGGAATGCATTAGTCACCTCTGCTCTCTGGCAGTATTCATTAAACAAGCTTTTACATGAACTAAGACAGCCAGGTAATCATAAACAGAAAATATAACAGGAAACAGGCCAAATTGAAAATCATCCATTTTTAGTTAAAACTCCTCCCATGCACTGTGTTCTCCATCTTTAAGTTTCCCGACTCAGTCCTTGTTATGTACCTATATAGTACAGTTCAATTCAGATACAATGGATACATAAGAAGGGTTAGCAGTGGTAGATTTCCTGGAAACTGCTGGCAATCTGATATGGAAATGAAATGACAAACCTGCTTACCTGCTCACATTACACCAGACTATGTAACACAGGGGTTCCCAACCTTTTTTGTCCCGTTTACCCATGGCAACTTTAATAACACATAACAATGTTATTTCACTTATTTATGAACAATTAATGACGAGCAGATACCGGTATACCAGAACCAAACACAGTCAGTCAATGAGAAAAAATATGTACAAATCCAGAATCAACTAATTTACCTCCTGGGTAGGCTAAATTTACCCCCTGGTAAATTACGAGGTAAATTTATCCCAGATCGGGAACCCTTGATGTAACAGAATCCATTGAACATTTTGAGTACAATTGCCAAGAAAATAGAGATGCTTGGGCTACTATACACAGCTACAATAATAGACAGTTAACACATATTACTACACTCTAGTTGTTCTTTGTTTAATTCATACCCTCTGTCCATTTCCAGTGTTTCGGAGTGGTGATATGCATAGTTTTCAAAGCACTCATTCTCTTCCTGCTGGCTCATTGTGCAAAAATGTTTTTATTGGGTGGGGTTTTCTAGTCCAAAGTCAAAGCTGTTTGCTTCTGTTGAGGCATCTAACCTTTAAAATTAAACAACATAATTTAAACACCAGAAAAAAATCCATATTTCAATTCAAACAGATTATTTTTTAAGATATTCTCCTGCTAAAGATGATTTTGAGTTCTTAAACGAGCTCTTGTTTCAAATAAAGACGTTTATAGATCAGAATGACAGCCATGTTTAGTTTTAATCAGAAATATAATAATAAATAATAATAAACTATATTACGGACTCAAGGTCCAGACAAGGGGCAACATTACATTAAAAATGCATGGCATATCAAATATCATAAATACATATAAAATCTTGGTATATCACTTATAAAAATATCATAATTTATATATTTTTTTAAAACACAATACTTAAGTTAAAAATTCAGATTCAACCTATTATAATTAACACTGAAATTACCTACATACAAAATTGCACAACATAAAGAATCAAATTTGGATCCTAACTTATTTTTATTAACATTTATTAATTACAGATTAGTTGCCAGATCCTTATTTTGATCCTTATTCAGATCCTTATATTACTTTGTTTAAGATAAATTACAAGCTGTTCTTCGATATGTCACAGACCCAAATCTATGATTATAATCAGGGTACATTTACCATCATTATTTTTTACTGAACATAAATTCTTATGTTGCCCCAAATGTTCAGTTAAATCTGTACATCAGAAAGCTGGTGACAGCCTACGTCTACACAAATTACATTGTTACAGCCTTCACAAGTACAGTATCATCAAAACGTCAGTGATATGACTTGAACTGCAATCTTACAAATCATTATACTTGTATAATAACCATTGAAATTGCTCATTCATCCTCCAAGGGGCAAAACTGGGTTTTCAATTATAATTACACGATCATTGTTGCAAAAGGCTTTAAGAGTTAAAAATGCTATCATATTTAAAATAAATTTATTCTTTTATTTTCATGATATTTCAATTTTCTTCTTGTGTCCATATGTCCAAATCTTTATTCCACTTTCTGCAGAATAAGTAAAAACGTAATAATCAATATTTCAAACTTCCTTGCCCATGAGATTTCTTCAATCTGGCAGGCTGCTCATTCTTCATGACAAGAGGGCCAATGACAATGTAAAAGGACAACGCCTACTACAAAACTCACTCCGGTGTTGTGGTACACTTTGTACACTGAAGGTAAAATGCAGGCTTATATTGTATCTCCTGTTATTTGGCATATGGCTAAAGGTGGATGTATTTGGTACTTTTAGTTTTGTAATTATAGACCCATAAAATAGAATGATAGAACTTTCAGTTCTACAGGGGTGCTTTTGGTCCACTCTGAAAAGCAGCAATCCATTTAGTTCCCATCCCCTGCCCAAATTCTTTGTAGAAATATGTCCTTCTTTATTCATTATCCAAATTTCCAAATTCTGCTGGTGTATCAATCCTGCTGCTTTCTCTTAACTTTTCCAACCTGTGAAAGTTAATTGACTTGATCAAAGGAAGAAGGGGACCACATGTTACGTACCACTGGAAGCACACAGTTGGGCATTTAGGTTCAAACAGAATGTCTCAGACAGTGAAGCACAGAGCATACAGTTTTGTCCATCTAATGATTACAATTGAACGGCTTTGAAGAGATAAACAAGACATCCGTTGTTATTAAGTGGAAATTTACCACGTTGAAAAATTGTTACAGTTGTTGGGATAGAAAATGTGCTGTGAAAATAAGGTACAGTCAGGTACTGCACAGGAGTAGAGGGAACCAGGTCAGTTGTTTAAACAGAAAAATGCTGCAAATACTCAGATCACCCAGCATCTGTTAACAAAGAAATAGGTTGAATATTTCAGGTTGAATATTCTTTGTCAGAACCATGAAGGAGAGAAAATTTAGGAAGTATCAAACTGCAGGAAGGTTGTAGAGGGGTGGATAAGACAAAGTAGGGCGAGGTATCTCTCTCCATAATTTTGTCATGTCCAGATTGAGTGCTTGTGTCCATTGCAGATGATCCATCTGATTATTATTCCTTCTCTGTTTAAATGGTGATGGAGAGTCACAGATTCAAGTTCCTGGGCATGCATATCTCTAAAGGTGTGTCCTGGGCCCAGCACATTGGTGCATTTACAAAGAAAGCTCATCAACACCTCTACTTCCTTACACAATATTATAGTTACTTTCCCATATTTACAAATCCTTAAAAATATTAGCATTAAATGCTGGCTATCTCCTGGTAATGAATGGGTTTCCCTTTTACAGACATCCATCAGTCGTTTTAAACACGTTGAAAAAAAATACACAAAAACAATCTTGATATGGTGGAGAGGAAAGTAATTCTGCTGCTCACAGGAATGAATGCATGCCTGTTCTGTGGACTTTTGAATTTGATAATGTTAAGAGAGTTCGTTTGTTTGTAGGGCTGTCCATAAGTCAGGTGTCCGTAACCCAGGGACAGCCTGTATATTCACATATTATTCACGTTGCTTCTGTGCAAAAGCTAAAGGTATTGAATTTCTGAAGCACTTTTCTATTTAGAACGATCATACTAAGGTTGCACTCCAAACGTATCAGAGCACATTGACATCTCCTCAACAGTTCAATAAAGCCTTGAATATAAATGACTCGTGCTATCATCTTCCAGTGGAACAGATGTCAAAAATAAATAATGAGATCTACCAGAGTGAATTAGAATGCAACATTATATCACTGACATGGGATGCCTTTGTGAACAGATAGGTCAGATCTCTTTTGTAACAACAAAAGAACATTAGGGATAAAAGCATGAGAAGGCCATTCGGTCCTTACAGTCTGTGCCACCCTTCAGCAAGATCACAGCACAATTTCCCTGTCCTATCCCTGTATAGTTTGGCTCTGAAGAGGCATCCACCCAATGCAACCAATGATTATGCATCCACAGCCTGGGGGGAATGAGAATTCCGCAGATTCCACCATTCTGTTGGCGAAGGAACTTCTTTTCATTTCAGTCCTAAATGACCAATCCATTATTTTGAAGCTCTCTATTTTGAAGGTCTCTATTTCTGGACTCGCATCAGTAGAAATATCATCCCCTTAATTATCCTGCTCATTTTAACCTCCAAATGATGTTCAATAATTCTGCGAATAATACAACGCAAATCCACAGAAGTTATGCTAAAGGTATTCAATGTCAGGCCTTACACAAGCAAGACTGTTCATGTTTCACTGAATGCAGTATATTATTTTAAATATTGATTGATCACTGTGTTGGTATGTTCAGTTGTATTCATCCTGCTCCAAAATATCTGTGCTGGCCTTTGAAAGAATAAAGTAAGAACCAGACAATGTAAAGTATCTGACCTAGCAGAACATTTTAGTAAATGCAAGGTTCAAATTTTAATACGACTATTGTTGAGGGAAGCTTGTTTAATAATAAATTACAAACCTAGTAACATGCAAAGCAGAAGTCACACAGTTCAAGATGCCTGTTCGGTCATTCAGTAAATCCATGATTGATTTTCTGTCTAATCCCATTTGATTTCCTCGCTATCCAAATATCTATATACAGTATTTCATTATTGGATATACTCAATGTAAGCTTTCACATCTCTGGGTAATATTAACTTGCATCCATCCAAGTAATGAAATGTATGTTTATCTCACTTCAAATGAATAGGCTCTCATGCCTCAGTAATAGAAACTACCACCTATGGAAACATGCTCTCAGCATTTATCCTCTCAAACCATTTCAGACAATCTTCGATCATTTCTCACATCTTCAAAACACTTTTGCCTTCATAAGAAGTAAGTCCTTCCTTTTGGTGGTAAATGTTCCTGGCAAAGTGAATGTTCTCATATTTTGCACACATTAAACTTCTTCTGTCACTTTGCCACTCTTTAAACCACCTCCACCCTTTCTCAGATACTTTGCATGCATTCCACTTTCCATTAGAATTAAAGTTCACAACTACAGGTATGTCTGATGTAAGAATAACATTCAGAGATTGTATCCCTCAATTGCCACCAATATACAACCAAAGAGAACAGATGGCATTTCTCATACATCCTAGTGACATGGAATTTTCCCTGTGACCTCCTCTCTGGTATGTGTCCATTAACACCAGCCTGGGTCTCCTACTACCCACATGCACAAGAACAATTTATCTTACCCAACAACCATCCATCAATGGGGTATGGGAGGAAATCAGAACACCTAGAGGAAACCCACAATCTAGCCCACACCGAGGGGAAGCCTGACCTGCTGAATCCCTTTGAGAAAGTTTTCCCTAAAATCTGCTCATTAGCTTGGTGCCAATTTTTGGTTGATTTTCTTCTTATCGAGTCCACACACAGGATTAGAAGTTGTTCAGCCAGAGCTGAACACACCTCTCGGCATCTGCATACAATGGGTGTCTGTCTTGTCGCTTCTTGTGCTTCTTGTGCTTCTTGTGCGTGGTGGTGGAAAGATTGGGGGAAACAGGGCCGCAACGTGAACGCTCTTTCCTTGACCCCTTTGGTTGATAACACTCTTCTTTTGCACCATGAACGTTTTTCATAAAAGGAAAATTGTTGGTTTTTTTACATTCTCAGAATAGGTTACTATTGATCTTCAACACATTCAGAATGCTAGAAATATGAGCAGGTCAGGCGGTATCTGTGGAGAGAGAACGTAAGCTAACATTTCAGATGAATTACCTTTCATCTTGCATTTCATTGTCAGAACATAAGGGAGAATGTTTGCAAGCCCTGGGTAAAAGGTTGTTTTCTTTATAAATTGATGACCCTCTCAGAAGTAGACAGAGAGTAAGGATTATCATTGGCCAAAATCAAGAAGCAAAATTGCAATTCTTTTTCCAGAGGCTTATTGGAACATGGGATGTTTTATCATAACATTGAGAGAGGCAGGTACCAGACCTTATTTAAAGAAAATCAAAAATTTAAAGTATACGAGAAAATTAAATACTTCAACTGACAAAATAAAACTGTTTTCAGAAAGTTCCAAGGTTCTTTACAACCAATTAAATCCAATTAAAGTCTAATCATCCTTGCAAAATATAAAAGACTGCATACTATGTAAATGATAATGTCATAATGTGTCTCAATTGCATTAGGGGGGGGGGGGGGGGGGGGGGGGGGGGGGAGAGAAAGGTTGGCCAGGGTGCTGAAAATAATTCCTGTGTTTTCTTGGCAGGGAATCTTTGACATCAAAGGTTCTTAGTTTAACATCTCACCAGAAAAGCACCCACCCCACTGGTACTGCTGCCTTCCTCCAAGCTGTATTTGTGTGGAGGGACTGCAAGACAGCGTTTTGACTCTGTTAATAATTGCAACACTGACATCAGCTAATGTTATAACAGTATTAATTTAATAATTAAAGAAACTTGTTAAAGCAGAACAAAGTCTAAATAAGGGTCCCCACCTGAAAAGTCACCTATCCATTTCCTCCATAGATGCTACCTGACCGTTGAGTTACTCCAGCATATTGAGTTTATCAAAAGCATAATAAACATCTGTATGGCACCAATCTCCCAAGGAAGCAGTGGACGACGCTGAATAGATTCAGGACTGGACATGGCCCCTGCTTGGCCAGCCTTCACAAATGGGGCAGCAGTCCAACCCCATGGTGTGCTTGTGGAGAGCAGCAAACAATGCAACACATCATTGAAGCATGCCCTCAACAAAGACTCAAAGGAGGACTTGTCACCCTTCATACAGCAGATCAAGAGGCAACTGCTTGGCTAAAGGACTTTGCATTCGCTAAATAAATTTATTAGTAATGTTTTCTATCTTTCTGCACATCTTTATTTGAAGGATCTTGGCTCCCTCCCTTTCCACAAACACTGCTTCATTTTCTGAGTTTTTGTTTTGCATCGCCGTTGCTTCATAAACACTCGCTTTCAAAGCTACAAAATGTAAACATTTTAAATCATCAAGGCATAACATCACAATTTTCATCCTGGGATTTGCTACTTTTTTTTTTTTAATGATTGCCAGAGGGAAATTGACTCAGATAAAAAGTGATCTTTCCTTCAAAGCCCCAAGTGGTTCTCACCGTGACTGTGAATGGAGGTCAGAAATCTTCCCAATTAGAACCGAAATAGAGAAATCTTTCAACTGCCTGCTTTGTTCTTTTCTCAATGCGGGTTTTTAGGCGACAGATTTAAAACCATAAATATGTATTTACATCAGGGTAAACACAAGAAAAATACTAAATGATTAATTGTAACTATGTACAGTAATTCAAATAAATTAAGCAATGGTATGAAGGAGAATGCAAATCAACATACCAGTTAATCACCAAACTACTGCACTTGAACTATTCCCGCTGCTGCAAAAGAGAAATAGAACACCGGCTTGTTTTATCGGCAATTCTCCATACTCGCGTTTATGGTCGATTCTGCATTCTCCCTGAAGTTTTAACGTGGCGATGTTGGCTCCATGGAAACAAATGGTGATGAAATCCCCTCCTCCCGGAACCAGCCGTCCATCCCACTCACCTGACACAGTTAATCGCCCGAACGTGTACTCGGACTGAGGCGAAAAACGATGTCCCCAGGAATAGAATATGGAATTACGGGTCATTCAGGTAGAACAGTGCTTCGAGATATTAAGTAAATTGCACAATCCGGCAAAAATCACCAAGAAATGTATTCAAAGTTCACAAAACACAGCCAGCATGTCCACACAACAAAATTTATGTTGCCACTTTTAATAAAATATATAATTTCAGTTAAATTGTAGCTTATTTTGTTTTGTAACTGCATATTATAAAGTAATACTTAAATGTATTTTCAAACACAATTTCTATTTTTATTTGTTAACGTTTAGTCTTTATGTAGATTGCCCCATTAGCTTTGCTTAGTTAAAGATACATATTAGGACCAGCCCACCAAGTCCACATTGACCACCTAAGACCTGTTCACACTAGTCTAAGTGATCCTACTTTCTCATCCACTTCCTACACACAATGGCAATTTACAGTGGCCAATTAATCTGCAAACTCACACGCCTTTGGGATGTGGGAGGAAACCTGAGCATCCGGGGAAAACCCACACGGTCACAGGGAGAACGTGCAAACTCCACACAGACAGCATCGGAAGTCAGGATCGAACTTACATTTTATCAGAAATATTTGGAAGCATTAAAAGGGGATGTCGCAGTGGTAGATTTGCTGCCTTACAGCGCCAGAGACTCGGGTTTGATCCTGCCTTCGGGTGCTGCCTGTATGGAGTTTGTATGTTTTCCCTGTGGGTTTTCTCCATCAGCTCTGGTTTTTCTCCAAACTCTAAAGATGTACAGGTTTGTAGGTTAATTGGCTTTGGTAAAACGTTTAAATTGTCCCTAGTTTGTGTAGGGGAGTGTTAGTGTGCGGGGATCGCTGGTCGTCACGGACTTGGTGGGCCGAAGGGCCTATTTCTGCTCTGTATCTCTAAACATAATTAAATTAAACAGTGAAATAGGCTGACAGAGGGCACCAAGGTGGTGCTGGTTGGCCTCGGGAAGTATCATCCAGGCTCTGGTCATTAGCCCTAAATGGTGTTCGACCTCAAGGATAGTGGTGGAATGGAGACCATGAGGTGGCCACGAGGCACATGGCCACAAAGTACACAGGAGGTGAGCACAAGAGCAGGTCACGTCAGCTGTGTTCAAACCCAAATGATAACATTTGATATATTGAAATGGATCACGTAGGCACTAAAGATGGTTTTAAATTTAACTGAGATAAATGTTTTAAAGCACGAGACACATACTGACCTCAGGAATTAATTTCAATTGTTAATGAATAAGCCTATGCATAAACACTGCAAAGCATTCAAGTAAGTATTTAATAGAATACAAAATGAGTCCATATCTCTAAATGTCAACCATTTGGTTAGCAATTATGATCATTAGATTAGCCAATGGGGAACATTGTTAAAAGAAAACACACAACTGCAAGTAAAAATAACCCGGCAGAGTACTGATGCAAATCTTTGTACCAGAGAAGGGCAGATTTACAATCCAAGTCTCTTCTTACAGGCGGTTCACATGATGTTGTTTAGTTTATTGTCATGTGTACCAATGTATAATGTATCTGCTATAACCTGATATAACTATATGTATACTTATAGTCAAGCACATGAAGGTACACATTCTGAAGTTGATGTCAACTAAGTATATGTTCAAATTCAGGCCAAAAATATCAAAAAATATGCATTCCTTACGTAAAATACAGAAAACATGGATAAGAAGGATTTATTGGGCCATGGGCCAAATGCAGGCAAATAGGACTAGCCCTATATGCCAACCAAGTTAGCATAGTAGACAAGGTGGACCGAAGGGCCTGTTTCCGTGCTGTACAGCTCTATGACTTGACACTGTAGCTATAGTTTCTTTGTTTCAGTAACTTACATCTTTGTTTTTCATTTACTAAGTAATCATCAAGTTCTTCATTTCAATAGGATGGACCTCAGGAGGAGATTTGCCCAATATATTTCCAATTATCAGCCACAGAAAAAACTCTTTCTTTTCTCTTCATAACCTACCTATTACATTAGCAAATTTACTACCCATACCTTGGCCTTAATTCAAGTCAATGACATAGAAACATAGAAACATAGAAATTAGGTGCAGGAGTAGGCCATTCGGCCCTTCGAGCCTGCACCACCATTCAATATGATCATGGCTGATCATCCAACTCAGTATCCCGTACCTGCCTTCTCTCCATACCCTCTGATCCCCTTAGCCACAAGGGCCACATCTAACTCCCTCTTAAATATAGCCAATGAACTGGCCTCGACTACCCTCTGTGGCAGGGAGTTCCAGAGATTCACCACTCTGTGTGAAAAAAGTTCTTCTCATCTCGGTTTTAAAGGATTTCCCCCTTATCCTTAAGCTGTGACCCCTTGTCCTGGACTTCCCCAACATCGGGAGCAATCTTCCTGCATCTAGCCTGTCCAACCCCTTAAGAATTTTGTAAGTTTCTATAAGATCCCCTCTCAATCTCCTAAATTCTAGAGAGTATAAACCAAGTCTATCCAGTCTTTCTTCATAAGACAGTCCTGACATCCCAGGAATCAGTCTGGTGAACCTTCTCTGCACTCCCTCTATGGCAATAATGTCCTTCCTCAGATTTGGAGACCAAAACTGTACGCAATACTCCAGGTGTGGTCTCACCAAGACCCTGTACAACTGCAGTAGAACCTCCCTGCTCCTATACTCAAATCCTTTTGCTATGAAAGCTAACATACCATTCGCTTTCTTCACTGCCTGCTGCACCTGCATGCCCACTTTCAATGACTGGTGTACCATGACACCCAGGTCTCGCTGCATCTCCCCTTTTCCTAGTCGGCCACCATTTAGATAATAGTCTGCTTTCCTGTTTTTGCCACCAAAATGGAGAACCTCACATTTATCCACATTATACTGCATCTGCCAAACATTTGCCCACTCACCCAGCCTATCCAAGTCACCTTGCAGTCTCCTAGCATCCTCCTCACAGCTAACACTGCCCCCCAGCTTAGTGTCATCCGCAAACTTGGAGATATTGCCTTCAATTCCCTCATCCAGATCATTAATATATATTGTAAATAGCTGGGGTCCCAGCACTGAGCCTTGCGGTACCCCACTAGTCACTGCCTGCCATTGTGAAAAGGACCCGTTTACTCCTACTCTTTGCTTCCTGTTTGCCAGCCAGTTCTCTATCCACATCAATACTGAACCCCCAATGCCGTGTGCTTTAAGTTTGTAAATTAAACTCTTATGTGGGACCTTGTCGAAAGCCTTCTGGAAGTCCAGATACACCACATCCACTGGTTCTCCCCTATCCACGCTACTAGTTACATCCTCGAAAAATTCTATAAGATTCGTCAGACATGATTTACCTTTTGTAAATCCATGCTGACTTTGTCCAATGATTTCACCACTTTCCAAATGTGCTGCTATCCCATCTTTAATAACTGACTCTAGCAGTTTCCCCACTACCGATGTTAGACTAACTGGTCTGTAATTCCCCGTTTTCTCTCTCCCTCCCTTCTTAAAAAGTGGGGTTACGTTTGCTACCCGCCAATCCTCAGGAACTACTCCAGAATCTAAAGAGTTTTGAAAGATTATTACTAATGCATCCACTATTTCTGGAGCTACTTCCTTAAGTACTCTGGGATGCAGCCTATCTGGCCCTGGGGATTTATCGGCCTTTAATCCATTTAATTTACCCAACACCACTTCCCGGCTAACCTGGATTTCACTCAATTCCTCCAACTCCTTTGACCCGCGATCCCCTGCTATTTCCGGCAGATTATTTATGTCTTCCTTAGTGAAGACGGAACCAAAGTAGTTATTCAATTGGTCCGCCATATCCTTGTTCCCCATGATCAACTCACCTGTTTCTGACTGCAAGGGACCTACATTTGTTTTAACTAATCTCTTTCTTTTCACATATCTATAAAAACATTTGCAGTCAGTTTTTATGTTCCCTGCCAGTTTTCTTTCATAATCTATTTTTCCTTTCCTAATTAAGCCCTTTGTCCTCCTCTGCTGGTCTCTGAATTTCTCCCAGTCCTCCGGTATGCTGCTTTTTCTGGCTAATTTGTACGCATCATCCTTCGCTTTGATACTATCCCTGATTTCCCTTGTTATCCACGGATGCACTACCTTCCCTGATTTATTCTTTTGCCAAACTGGGATGAACAATTTTTGTAGTTCATCCATGCAGTCTTTAAATGTCTTCCATTGCATATCCACCGTCAACCCTTTTAGAATTAATTGCCAGTCAATCTTGGCCAATTCACGTCTCATACCCTCAAAGTTACCTTTCTTTAAGTTCAAAACCATTGTTTCTGAATTAACAATGTCACTCTCCATCCTAATGAAGAACTCAACCATATTATGGTCACTCTTGCCCAAGGGGGCACGTACAACAAGACTGCTAACTAACCCTTCCTCATTACTCAATACCCAGTCTAAAATAGCCTGCTCTCTCGTTGGTTCCTCTACATGTTGATTTAGATAACTATCCCGCATACATTCCAAAAAATCCTCTTCCTCAGCACCCCTGCCAATTTGATTCACCCAATCTATATGTAGATTGAAGTCACCCATTATAACGGTTTTGCCTTTGTCGCACGCATTTCTAATTTCCTGTTTGATACCATCTCCAACTTCACTACTACTGTTAGGTGGCCTGTACACAACACCCACCAGCGTTTTCTGCCCCTTAGTGTTTCGCAGCTCTACCCATACCGATTCCACATCCTGCAAACTAATGTCCTTCCTTTCCATTGCGTTAATCTCCTCTCTAATCAGCAACGCTACCCCACCTCCTTTTCCTTTCTCTCTATCCCTCCTGAATATTGAATATCCCTGGATGTTCAGCTCCCAGCCTTGGTCACCCTGGAGCCATGTCTCCGTGATCCCAACTATATCATAGTCATTAATAGCTATCTGCACATTCAACTCATCCACCTTATTACGAATGCTCCTTGCATTGAGACACAAAGCCTTCAGGCTTGTTTTTACAACACTCTTACCCCTTATACAATTTTGTTGAAAAGTGGCCCTTTTTGATTTTTGCCCTGGATTTTCCGGCCTGCCACTTTTACT
Source organism: Amblyraja radiata (assembly GCF_010909765.2). Taxonomy (NCBI): domain Eukaryota; kingdom Metazoa; phylum Chordata; class Chondrichthyes; order Rajiformes; family Rajidae; genus Amblyraja; species Amblyraja radiata. The sequence goes on from NC_045977.1 coordinate 43,250,568, forward strand.
TTTCACCTTGCTACCTATTGCTTCTACCCTCATTTTACACCCCTCTGTCTCTACGCTCACACATTTAAGAAACCCTTTCCCTTTAACTCCATCCTCCACTAGCCCATTCGACACCCCACCCCCCTTATTCAGTTTAAAACCACCCGTGTAGCAGTGGCAAACCTGCCTGCCAGAATGCTGGTCCCACACCCGTTAAGATGCAATCCGTCCCTTTTGTACAGTTCCCCCTTACCCCAAAACAGATCCCAGTGATCTAAGAATCTAAATCGCTGCCCCGTGCACCAGTTCCTCAGCCACACGTTCAGGTCCCGTATCTCCCTGTTCCTGCTCTCGCCAGCACGAGGAACTGGAAGCAAACCGGAGATAACAACCCTGGAGGTCCTGCTTTTCAGCATTTTTCCGAGCTCTCTAAAGTCACGCTGCAGAATATTCATCCCCTTCTTTCCGACATCGTTTGTGCCGACATGCACTACCACTTCCGGATGTTCACCTTCGCCCTTGAGGATTTTCTGCACTCTGTCCGTGACATCCTGGATCCTGGCACCAGGAAGGCAGCACACCATCCTCGCATCCCGTCTGTTGCCGCAGAAATATATAAATAGTAGAAAGCTGAGGTCTTAGTATCAGTCCCTGTGGGGCACCACACATTAAATCATGCCAACAGGAAAAAGACCCATTTATGCCAACCCTCTGTTTCCTGTTGGTTAACCGACCATCCGTCCACAATTACCTCTTACATCATTAGCTTTTATTTTCTGCAATAACCTTTGACACAACACTTTATCAACAGTCTTGTGGAAATTTAAATGTAATAATCCACAGGTTCCCTGTAATCCACAGAACTCTAATAAATTGGACAAGCACAACATCCGTATCATTAAAGCACATTGACAGTACATGATCATATTGGAATTTTCAAATGTTATAATATCTTTGATAATTACTACTAATACTGGCTTATAGTTTCATTGATTTTGTCTCCATTCTTTTTTGGCAATAGGAGTTATATACAATTTTCTAATCTAATGGAACCTTCCACAAATCCCATGAATTTTGTAAAAATAAAATCAATGCATCAACTCTCACATCAGGCATTTCCTTTGAGACCAAGGATAACTTGCAGTTCCAACAATTTGTTCACATCCCAGAGTCACATTCCTGATGATTGCAGACACAAGGAACTGCAGATGCTGGTTTACAAAAAATGACACAATGTGTTGAAGTAACTCAGCGGGTCAGGCAGCATCTCTGGAGAACGCGGATAGGCAACATTTTGGGTCGGGACTTTTTTTCAGACAGGTTGCCTGAATCACGAAACATCACATATCAATGTTCTCCAGAAATGGTGCTGAGTTACTCCTTGTAGCACTTTGTCTCTTTCTTTCTTGATGATTAAAATTTCACCCTGTGTTCTAATTCCCTATTTTCTTCTAGCCTGGGGTGTTATTTATATCCTCCAGTGAGGACTGATGGTAAACACCTGTTAATTCATCTGTTGTGTGCTTGCTTTCCATTATTAATGTCTGGAGCAATGTCAGGGCTGCCTGGCCTGACCAGGAGATGATAAGGAGCTGAGAGGAGTCCATCTCAATTCTCTCACAAGAGGATGTGTAAACTGAGGAATGTGGAGGCATGGTGCACAATTCTTTGCAATGACTTGGCAGCAATCCAGCCGGACATATTGGTTGGGATGACACTGCATGGATGCACAGGCCACTGCTTTCTGCTTCTTTGTAGTTTCATCCGAAGCGATCAATCTCTGATGCATGGGCTCCTCTGCCATAATATGAAGCCACCAGCAAGCAGCTGGCTGTACTGAGCAGCGAGACCCACTCATGGGCACGTCAGACACGTAATCCATGATCAGCTCATAATTCTCCTGCAGGAAAAGCATCCTGCACGTCAATCAACTGTTCCCTCTGATGAGGAGACGGATCCCCCTTGAACTTGAGTGAAGATACAGAACCTGATCTCATGCCTCATTCAGCTCTGCAGCAGGGGCAGCACCGTGCTCAGACAAGAGAGCAGATGCGAGGTGTCTGTGCTTCAAAACCAATCCGTTTGGTAAGTACTGGAGCTGGAGGATGGAATAATGTTAATGCAGTCTGGTTTTCTGTAGCTCATGACCCCATTTCCGACCCAGTCCCCCACAAACACCACTTCATGTCCCACAGCTTATTCAGGGAGCACACTCACCCATGCCATGGTTACACTCCCAGTTACTAGATGCTGTACAGTGGAATCTCATTGATGCCACACAACAATATGTGGAAACAGGCCTCACCAATGTGGCACCAACTGGCATTGATGCCTACCTTCTGGTGTGTCACCTGGCCAAGGTAGCTGGGGGACACTGCAGGTCGGCAGTGAGGGAGCTGTCATGAAATGCCATGCCTGTGCAATGATGTAAGTCTGGCCCAGCTGGTGATGGCAATGGTTGAACATCGCCTCCAACGTGACTGAGGCTCGTTCCCATCAAATATACTAGAGGAGCCTTTGGTTTCCATCTCCATGTCCTCATGACACGATCTTTGTTCATGACAACCTGTGTGTGAGGGAGGGACTATGGAGAAACCGAGGAGGGCGGAGCGGGGCGGAGCGGAGCGGAGCGGCGCCTCAGGCCGAGTGAGCGAGTGAGCGAGTGTGGAGCGGACGGCCCGGAGCCGCGGGCGGGAACAGGAGGGTCAGGGAGCGCGCACCGTGTACCGGGCGGCGGCGGGAGCGCGCACTGTGTACCGGGCGGCGGCGGGAGCGCGCACCGTGTACCGGGCGGCTGCGGGAGCGCGCACTGTGTACCGGGCAGGGAGGGCGGCGGGAGCGCGCACTGTGTACCGGGCGGCGGCGGGAGCGCGCACTGTGTGCCGGGCAGGGAGGGCGGCGGCGACATCATGAATGAGGAGCGGCAGCCGAGGGACGCCAAGACGGGTGAGTGAGGGCCGGTGTCGGACCGCGGCGCCATCGTCCCGGGGCCGCCGAAGGTTCTCGATCACCGGGGCGGGCGCGGCTGGGAGATCCGCGCTGGGCCCCGGGTTGGGGTTGGGCTGGTCCCGGGTCAGGGGTCGGGGTGACCCCGGGTCGGGGGTCGGGGTGGCCCCGGGTCAGGGGTCGGGGTGGTCCCGGGTCAGGGGTCGGGGTGGCCCCGGGTTGGGGTCGGGGAGGTCCCGGGTCGGGGTGCCGGCTGGTCCCGGGTCAGGGGTCGGGGTGACCCCGGGTCGGGGGTCGGGGTGGTCCCGGGTCAGGGGTCGGGGTGGCCCCGGGTTGGGGTCGGGGTGGCCCCGGGTCAGGGGTCGGGGTGGCCCCGGGTCAGGGGTCGGGGTGGTCCCGGGTCAGGGGTCGGGGTGGCCCCGGGTTGGGGTCGGGGTGGCCCCGGGTCAGGGGTCGGGGTGGTCCCGGGTCAGGGGTCGGGGTGGTCCCGGGTCGGGCTGGTCCCGGGTTGGGGTCGGGGTGGTCCCGGGTCGGGTCGGGTAGGTCCCGGGTTGGGGTCGGGGTGGTCCCGGGTCAGGGGTCGGGGTGGTCCCGGGTCAGGGGTCGGGGTGGCCCCGGGTTGGGGTCGGGGTGGCCCCGGGTCAGGGGTCGGGGTGGTCCCGGGTCAGGGGTCGGGGTGGCCCCGGGTCAGGGGTCGGGGTGGCCCCAGGACCGGTACATCACCAGTGCAGCCTCCGCCCGCCTGACGGGGAAAACGTTCACTTGTTTCACTTCACTTCAGATTCACAACTTTTGGCCAACAAAGTGAAGTGGGTTGAGTGTTTTCTACTGAACCACGACACCGAGGGAGCCAACGTTTATGTAGACACCGTAATAATTTCGCTCTGTCGGAGATGAGCTCTGGCGACAAGATAGTTTTTATGTTTTTATGCCGTGTTTGGTGCCACTCACTGAGAACAAGCCCGATCCTGCACCACCCGACCCAAACCAACCAGATAGTCCAGTCACTTTGCCTTGAAAAGCAGCTGTATTATCATCATCAAATCCCTCACCATCAACATCACAGTGATCAGAGTTAAACAAGACCAATTCCATAAATGCTGTGACCACCAATCATGTTTTATTTTACAAGCTACACAATGGCTTCTGACAAAGCATCTTGGACCCGAAATCTTAACTCCTTCCATTGGTGCAGATTGCCTGTTTACAGCATTTTGACTTTTAGATTTCTGGTACCTTTTGTTCTTCATTTTCTGTGACTACACAACAGGTTGGAGACCTTGCATCGACTGACTCTCTCAGGGTTTACATGATGCACAAGGCAAGAGTCAGGAATGTGATGGGATATTCTTCACTTGTGTGGATGGGTGTAATTCCATGTATTGATTATCTTACTAGATTCTTTTAAACCTTGATTTGTAGGTAATTATTTCTCCATCAATCCACTCTTGCATGAATTGCCTAGCTATCAGACGTTGGTGAGAGGGCCATCCACAATCAGACGGAAAAGCATCCTCAGCTATCCATCCAGGACTTCACTAAAGAGAGGAGAATCAGTGGGAGATGAAAATGAACAAGTCGACAGACCATTGCGAGACTTTCCCATTAGTATTCAAGAGAAGAAGAACATCAGGTTAGTCAGCAAACTACTATTGGATGGCACAATCATATTGAATATTAATAAAGCACAAATTTAGCAGTGGATGAGCATGCTGCAATTGAGCATAATAATCAGAAACAGATGATGTACAATTTATTCTTCCATCTTTTTTTGTATGTTCATAGATCTAGTACATCAATTTTTAAACGGCTGTAGCTAATCTGTGAACATATAAGAAATAGGTTATGTACAGAAAAAAGAAAACAGCTGAGATAAACAATCATAAATATGTTAGGATGATTTAAATTTCTTGCAGGATAGAAGTAAAACTCCAAACATTATTTTGGAAAATGTCAGTGATCAGTGGAACAGACAATTGTGAAATGACTTTAATGAAGTTAATGTTTAAGAAGGAACTGCAGATGCTGGAAAAATCGAAGGTAGACAAATGCTGGAGAAACTCAGCAGGTGAGGCAGCATCAATGGAGCGAAGGAATAGGTGACGTTTTAGGTCGATACCCTTCTTCAGACTGATGTGGGGGTGGGGGGGCGGGAAGAAAAAAGGAAGAGGCGGAGACAATAGGCTGTGGGAGAGCTGGCAAGGGGAGGGGAAGGAGGGAGAAAGCAAGGACTACCTGAAATTGGAGGTCAATGCTCATACCACTGTGGTGTAAACTACTGAAATATGAGATGCTGCTCCTCCAATTCGCGGTGGGACTCACTCTGGCCATGGAGGAGGCCCAGGACAGAAAGGTCGGATTCGGAATGGGAGGGGGAGTTGAAGTGCTGAGCCACCGGGAGATCAGGTTGGTTAATGCGAACTGGGCGGAGGTGTTGGGGCGAAGCAATCGCCAAGCCTATGTTTCGTCTCACCGATGTAGAGCAGTTGACACCTAGAGCAGCGAATGCAATAGATGAGGTTGGAGGAGGTGCAGGTGAACCTCTGCCTCACCTGGAAATATTAATTAAGTTAATATTCACGATTAAAGAGTCAAGAGTGTTTTATTGTCATATGTATCAAAACAAAAGAATGAGATGTTTACATACAGCAGCATACCAAGTTTGTAAACAAAGTTCTCAATAGATAATATAATAAACATAAAAAACTAAAATTAAATAAACAACTCAATATAGTACAAAAAACAAAATAAAGAATCAGAATTATTATATTAAGACCATATTGAAGTTTCATTTGTGGTATTAAATAATGAATATCTGTAGGCCCTTCAAAGGGATAGGTTGGTAAAGGATGAATAGAAACATAGAAATTAGGTGCAGGAGTAGGCCATTCGGCCCTTCGAGCCTGCACCGCCATTCAATATGATCATGGCTGATCATCCAACTCAGTATCCCGTACCTGCCTTCTCTCCATACCCTCTGATCCCCTTAGCCACAAGGGCCACATCTAACTCCCTCTTAAATATAGCCAATGAACTGGCCTCGACTACCCTCTGTGGCAGGGAGTTCCAGAGATTCACCACTCTCTGTGTGAAAAAAGTTCTTCTCATCTCGGTTTTAAAGGATTTCCCCCTTATCCTTAAGCTGTGACCCCTTGTCCTGGACTTCCCCAACATCGGGAGCAATCTTCCTGCATCTAGCCTGTCCAACCCCTTAAGAATTTTGTAAGTTTCTATAAGATCCCCTCTCAATCTCCTAAATTCTAGAGAGTATAAACCAAGTCTATCCAGTCTTTCTTCATAAGACAGTCCTGACATCCCAGGAATCAGTCTGGTGAACCTTCTCTGCACTCCCTCTATGGCAATAATGTCCTTCCTCAGATTTGGAGACCAAAACTGTACGCAATACTCCAGGTGTGGTCTCACCAAGACCCTGTACAACTGCAGTAGAACCTCCCTGCTCCTATACTCAAATCCTTTTGCTATGAAAGCTAACATACCATTCGCTTTCTTCACTGCCTGCTGCACCTGCATGCCCACTTTCAATGACTGGTGTACCATGACACCCAGGTCTCGCTGCATCTCCCCTTTTCCTAGTCGGCCACCATTTAGATAATAGTCTGCTTTCCTGTTTTTGCCACCAAAATGGATAACCTCACATTTATCCACATTATACTGCATCTGCCAAACATTTGCCCACTCACCCAGCCTATCCAAGTCACCTTGCAGTCTCCTAGCATCCTCCTCACAGCTAACACTGCCCCCCAGCTTAGTGTCATCCGCAAACTTGGAGATATTGCCTTCAATTCCCTCATCCAGATCATTAATATATATTGTAAATAGCTGGGGTCCCAGCACTGAGCCTTGCGGTACCCCACTAGTCACTGCCTGCCATTGTGAAAAGGACCCGTTTACTCCTACTCTTTGCTTCCTGTTTGCCAGCCAGTTCTCTATCCACATCAATACTGAACCCCCAATGCCGTGTGCTTTAAGTTTGTAAATTAAATCTCTTATGTGGGACCTTGTCGAAAGCCTTCTGGAAGTCCAGATACACCACATCCACTGGTTCTCCCCTATCCACGCTACTAGTTACATCCTCGAAAAATTCTATAAGATTCGTCAGACATGATTTACCTTTTGTAAATCCATGCTGACTTTGTCCAATGATTTCACCACTTTCCAAATGTGCTGCTATCCCATCTTTAATAACTGACTCTAGCAGTTTCCCCACTACCGATGTTAGACTAACTGGTCTGTAATTCCCCGTTTTCTCTCTCCCTCCCTTCTTAAAAAGTGGGGTTACGTTTGCTACCCGCCAATCCTCAGGAACTACTCCAGAATCTAAAGAGTTTTGAAAGATTATTACTAATGCATCCACTATTTCTGGAGCTACTTCCTTAAGTACTCTGGGATGCAGCCTATCTGGCCCTGGGGCCTTTAATCCATTTAATTTACCCAACACCACTTCCCGGCTAACCTGGATTTCACTCAATTCCTCCAACTCCTTTGACCCGCGGTCCCCTGCTATTTCCGGCAGATTATTTATGTCTTCCTTAGTGAAGACGGAACCAAAGTAGTTATTCAATTGGTCCGCCATATCCTTGTTCCCCATGATCAACTCACCTGTTTCTGACTGCAAGGGACCTACATTTGTTTTAACTAATCTCTTTCTTTTCAGCATTTTTCCGAGCTCTCTAAAAACATTTGCAGTCAGTTTTTATGTTCCCTGCCAGTTTTCTTACATAATCTATTTTTCCATTCCTAATTAAGCCCTTTGTCCTCCTCTGCTGGTCTCTGAATTTCTCCCAGTCCTCCGGTATGCTGCTTTTTCTGGCTAATTTGTACGCATCATCCTTCGCTTTGATACTATCCCTGATTTCCCTTGTTATCCACGGATGCACTACCTTCCCTGATTTATTCTTTTGCCAAACTGGGATGAACAATTTTTGTAGTTCATCCATGCAGTCTTTAAATGTCTTCCATTGCATATCCACCGTCAACCCTTTTAGAATTAATTGCCAGTCAATCTTGGCCAATTCACGTCTCATACCCTCAAAGTTACCTTTCTTTAAGTTCAGAACCATTGTTTCTGAATTAACAATGTCACTCTCCATCCTAATGAAGAACTCAACCATATTATGGTCACTCTTGCCCAAGGGGGCACGTACAACAAGACTGCTAACTAACCCTTCCTCATTACTCAATACCCAGTCTAAAATAGCCTGCTCTCTCGTTGGTTCCTCTACATGTTGATTTAGATAACTATCCCGCATACATTCCAAAAAATCCTCTTCCTCAGCACCCCTGCCAATTTGATTCACCCAATCTATATGTAGATTGAAGTCACCCATTATAACGGTTTTGCCTTTGTCGCACGCATTTCTAATTTCCTGTTTGATACCATCTCCAACTTCACTACTACTGTTAGGTGGCCTGTACACAACACCCACCAGCGTTTTCTGCCCCTTAGTGTTTCGCAGCTCTACCCATACCGATTCCACATCCTGCAAACTAATGTCCTTCCTTTCCATTGCGTTAATCTCCTCTCTAATCAGCAACGCTACCCCACCTCCTTTTCCTTTCTCTCTATCCCTCCTGAATATTGAATATCCCTGGATGTTCAGCTCCCAGCCTTGGTCACCCTGGAGCCATGTCTCCGTGATCCCAACTATATCATAGTCATTAATAGCTATCTGCACATTCAACTCATCCACCTTATTACGAATGCTCCTTGCATTGAGACACAAAGCCTTCAGGCTTGTTTTTACAACACTCTTACCCCTTATACAATTTTGTTGAAAAGTGGCCCTTTTTGATTTTTGCCCTGGATTTTCCGGCCTGCCACTTTTACTTTTCACCTTGCTACCTATTGCTTCTACCCTCATTTTACACCCCTCTGTCTCTACGCTCACACATTTAAGAAACCCTTTCCCTTTAACTCCATCCTCCACTAGCCCATTCGACACCCCACCCCCCTTATTCAGTTTAAAACCACCCGTGTAGCAGTGGCAAACCTGCCTGCCAGAATGCTGGTCCCACACCTGTTAAGATGCAATCCGTCCATTTTGTACAGTTCCCCCTTACCCCAAAACAGATCCCAGTGATCTAAGAATCTAAATCCCTGCCCCGTGCACCAGTTCCTCAGCCACACGTTCAGGTCCCGTACCTCCCTGTTCCTGCTCTCGCCAGCACGAGGAACTGGAAGCAAACCGGAGATAACAACCCTGGAGGTCCTGCTTTTCAGCATTTTTCCGAGCTCTCTAAAGTCACGCTGCAGAATATTCATCCCCTTCTTTCCGACATCGTTTGTGCCGACATGCACTACCACTTCCGGATGTTCACCTTCGCCCTTGAGGATTTTCTGCACTCTGTCCGTGACATCCTGGATCCTGGCACCAGGAAGGCAGCACACCATCCTCGCATCCCGTCTGTTGCCGCAGAAACCCCTGTCCGTACCTCTCACAATGGAGTCTCCCACTACAATGGCGTTGCCTGCCTTAGGCCTTTTTGGTTTTGGCTCAACAGCCCTATTCGCATCACAAGCCAGTCCGCCGCCCAGTGTAAACACCTCTTCTGTCCCGACAGCTTCTAAGTGGGTGAACCTGTTCACAAGAGGTACAACACCCGGGGACGAATATGAATAAAATGTAGAAATTAATTTATGTGATTACTCTGAGACCTGGAGAAACAATTGTAATAGGGAGAGATTCTTGCTGATTAAGAATGATAATTAATATGACTATACATAAGTATATAAATAATATTTTTCAACTACAGGTATTTCAATTATGTAAGTGTGAATTGAAACAATTAACTATGTTTGCCTACCAACTAGAATTCTGTTGTTGCACAAAACATTTAATAGATAGGGTTTTTATTTTAGTTCGATTGGATTACTACATGCAAAAGATTATAATCCCAGTTTATTCCTTACTACACTTTATTCTTCATTGGGTCTCATTCTCTTTATATATTTCATATTTCTAACATTTACTCTTGTGGGAATTTTATTCAGTCAAATGTAGAGACTTGCATGTTAGAGTGTACTCGGGCTCTTCATCTCCTGCCACTCTTGTGCTTCTCTCCCACATTAAATGGAAGATGCATTGTTTTTAAATAAAAGACTTTGACCTTATTACAAATTCTGCATAAATTACACATAAAATTCTGAAAGAAAGATGATAGTGACGGGAGGGGTTACATCACTGCAGAAAGGTCCATAATCGCAATTTTCCACAAAGTGAAGCTACATCAGGTGCGCATGTGTCAAGGAATGCAAGGTGAAAAAATATTTATTAACTTCTTTTCCATATAAATTCCATATCTCAAATTTTGGATTATGATTTGCATGTTCTGTAAGGACTAATTTCTGTTACCTGAACAATGATTTTCGATCTACAGGATACCACTGATCAATGCAGTCCATCAATGGAAATAAGTGAATACGTGGGGTGGGATATTGCAATCTTCACGTGGTCCGCCCTGTTTCAACGAATGCAATCAACCTGGCGTGCACAATCAAATAAGGTCAAATAGAACAAGTTGTCCCACAAATTTAGGCTGTGCACGCCATACGCAAGAAGAAGTGAATACGTAAAATATAGGATGGGCAATTCCTGTGGAGCCACTCTTGTTTTTCCACTCTAATTTCAATTGATGCGGTTAATCGAGTTTTCTGCAATGTCTTCAGTGAAATTACCACAACGTGGAGTGCAGTTCTGAGAACTTTCTCAGCCTGGGTGTCATGGCAAAGAGCCAATGCTCAAGCTTAACCAATCCTGTTACTCACAATAAGAACATTCTCTCTGGTTTTGTGCATATTAACATATTTATTATTTTAACTTTACTGTTTATTTACATTAACTGTTTATTAGAGCGAAACAAGATATTCAAATTTCCTCGTTCGCAACTCAGAACATTATATTTAAAAAATTGAAATGGAGACGACTTGCTCAAGGAGCCAAGGAGAATGTAGATAGACTAGATCCGTGGAGAAAAGATATTCATGATATAGAAGGTGAGGAAATTAAAATTCCCAAATAACTAAGCAATTGAGCCCAAACCATTTGTTATTCAAATGTTTGTTTGCTTCAGTGTATTTTGGTGAAACAGTTATCTTGTGGTATTATGTTGTGAATTTGACATTTTTCTAAAAATTCCGTTGTCGACCATTGGGTCTTTAGCAGTACACATGCAAATGAGTTTGTTTTGGAAAGAACTGTAGATGTTGGTTTAAATCGAAGATGGACACAAAATTCTGGAGTAACTCAACGGGATAGGCAGCATCTCTGGAGAGAAGGAATGATTCGGGTCGAGACCTGAATCGGATCAGGTCGAGGTCTGAGTCTGAAGAAGGGTCTCAACCTCAAACATCACCCATTCCTTCTCTCCAGAGATGCTGCATGTCCCGCTGAGTTACTCCAGTATTTTGGGTCTATATCTTCAAATTACTTTGTTGTTTGGATCAGAATGTGGTTGAATAATATCTGGTCTGAATCATGCCATGCCTAATTTGGCCGCTTCAAGCCGGGAAAGCACTTGAGGTGGACGACAGATGGCAAGGTGGACGACAGATGGCACAATGGGCTAAGTGTTCGGCTGGCAACCGGAAGGTAGCTGGTTCGAATCCCGCTTGGAGTGCATACTGTCGTTGTGTCCTTGGGCAAGACACTTCACCCACCTTTCCCTGTGTGTGTCCTTGGGCAAGACACTTCACCCACCTTTGCCTGTGTGTGTGAATGTAATTATGTGAAGCACTTTGGGGTCAATGCAAGTTGACTAAAAATGTGCTATATAAATAAAGAAATTTAATTTAATTTAATTTAATTTGTGCCAGTAACGGTTTCTGAGATTTCTGCATCAGACACAGATGGAAGGATGCCTTTCACTGTGGAATGTTTCTATGGAACATTACCTGAGGAATTATGTCACCTTGTTTTGAGGTGGACCTGCTGTTGGTCACCATCAGGATCACCATAAAGAGCTGAAGTTAAGATAAGAATAATGCATGTTAATATTTTGAAGAAAACCACATTGCAAAAATATCATTAGCAGGCCTCATCTAATAGTCCATTTACCCACTTTCTTGAATGAGATTATTCTCTTGGGGAGCAAAGAACTCTGGATAGCCACATGTTCTTAGTTGTTGGAAACAGAACTGTTCACGAGCAGGGAAGTGAGGTCTCTGTGTGCATACATCACTAACAGCTGGTAGACGGCTTCATATGACAATAGAAAAATAGAATGGGGAAGTTGAAGGAATGGAGGTTATACTTGTACAAAGCTCCAGTGCGATTGCATCAGGAGACCCATGCTCAGAGCAGGGCATTACATCACAAGAAAGATGTATAGGCCTCAGATATGATGTCGTACAGATTGACTGAATGTTACTGCAGCTCAAAGATTTTAGTTATAAGATGGGGCTTGTATTCCACTGAGTCATGCTTAATAAATTTAAATAAATAAATAATCTGGAAGTTGGTAGACTTTTGTCAGTTTGGGATATTAAACAACAAGGACCATGTCAGGTAAATGGAGTCCAGGTGCAATTGAAAAGCAGAAGAGGCTTGAGTTTATCTATTCTTATTGAAAATGTTGTTATCTGGTTTTATAGCTTTTTTTCTTTTTATCTTTCAGGCAAATTTGGCACTGGAATCCAATCTTATTTCTCCTTCCTCAGCTTTCTGGTTTTGCTGAATTTTGTGATTTTCATATTAATGTTTACTTTTATTACACTTCCAATGATCATTGCAGACCATGGAGTTCTTAACACCACAAGCACCCGTGATACCTCTTCTGCCATAGGTAATTAATGTACAGTAAAGTTAAGGATTGCAAATGTATTTAATCATTGTGTTTCCATGACTCATCAACTAATGATATGCATTGTTGAATGACTTCCTGCAATCTATTATTAAGGAAATAGTGACCATGCACTTAGAATATAGTAATGATCAACACAGAGAAGAAAATAAAGTTATGTGTGACAAATCTGGACAAATAGATTTCTTAAAGTTTGTAATTAGCAGGACAGCTAAGGGCTAACCTGTTTATGTATTTAGAATTTCAGAAGGCCTATGATAAGACACCAAAACAAAAGATTGTCAAACAGAATTAGAGCACATGACATTGGGATTAATATGATGGTTTGGATTAGGGAACAGTTAACAGACAAAGTTTAAAACAAATTGTGATCATTTTCACATTGGGATGGTGTGGTGCTGGTGCCCAACAGTTCAAGATATATATCAGTGATTTAGGTAATGAATCCTGTGTAATGTTTCCAAATGTGCTGATGATTCAAAGTTTAGTATTGTGGGCTGTGAGGAGACTCAAAGGGGATGCAGACAGGCTAAGCCTATGTGTGAGGACGTAGCATTTTTATTTATAACTAGACTAAGTGTAGACCCGTTGGGTCTGCTCCCCCAACGCAATATTCCACCACACACCCGTTCCCCCAACGCAACATTCCACCAATCACGCAGAGCCCCCAACTGAACAGGCGCAGCTCATTTCCCCTCACCCCCAGCACACCTTCACCCTCCCTCTTCCCCCCCTCTTCCAATCTCTCCCTCTCCTTTCCCCTACCCTCAGTCCCTCCCTCCATATCTCCTCTGCCCTCCCTACCCCTCTATCACCCATTCTTCACCTCCCCCTATCCCTCCCCTTTATCCCTCCTCACCTCCCCCACTGCCCTCGTCTCCCTCTATTCCCCACTCCCTACCTCTCCCACTCCCTTCCCTCCTCACCTCCCCCACTTTCCCCCCTCTCCATCCCAAGCCCCTCAGCTCCCTCAATCTCCCCACTCTCTCTCCCTCTATTCCCCACTCCCGCCTCCTCTCCTTCTGTTCCCCCACCTCTACGACCAGACATGAGACAGGAAAAAACTGAAAAAAGAGGAAGAGATAGATTTCTCCGTGGATTTTGAAATTCTGCAAGGCCCCGCCACCACGAGGCCCCACAGCTGCCGTGGCCCCGTCGTCATGAGGCCTCACCGCCGCGGTCTCAATGCCTCCTGGATCGCCACGTAGAACCTCGGCCAGGGCCTCGTGGATAGAAGCCCGGGTCGGACGAAGCGGCTGACGGCGCCCGCAGCTGGGCACCACGGAGGACGTGAAGTGGGCTCGGCACCTCAAAGGCGCCTGCGGACGCAGCTCCAACCAGTGGAGAGTTAGTGATGCTCACTCCGCTCCTTCAGCTTTATATTCTCCTTGCCGGGCGAGTCAGGCGCTGCCCGTTACTGACAGCGGACCCGGCCAATCAGTGCGGCGGTGGTGCAGGGAGGGGTGTCGCCGTCCAGGCAACTGACAGGAGAGGAGACCAATCTGCGTGGCAGTTTTTAAGATTTTTAAAACTTAATAACTTAAAAAATATACCATCGATCGGAACAAAACTTGTTGCCCTTGCAGCACAGGAGAATGGTGAGTAAGGTAGCAAAAAATCGTAGCGCTATTGTGTACCGTTTTTGAGCAAATAGAAAAAAACGCAAAACCAGAAGAGCACAAGATCAGCGTTTTAGTTGTATATAGATAGAAGTCATTTATTTTGGAATGAAAACTTAAAAAGCTGAGTATATTTGAAACTATGTGAGATTAAAATATATTAATCTTCAGGGTGAACTGGCTGCCCTGTGTACAAATCATTGTAAGTTAACTTACAGGTAGAGTCATAGTCATACAGCAAGGAAACAGGTCCTTTGTCTCAACTTGTCCATGCCGACCAATCTAGGCAAGTCCCACTCTGCCCACTTATGAACACATACCTCCAACCTTTTCCTATCCATGTAAGGCTATGTGTTTGGTATATAGACAAACGCAGTCTTAGAAAGAAGCAAATAATTCTTGGGGCAGACGGTCTTGGGTCAAATCTGTAACTGTAGATCAAGAGCTAATGCACTTGACTTTCTATTCAGTTTGTTTCCCAGAAGGTTGCAAATAGGATTTGTGCTTCTGGAATTTTCTTGCAGCATTGGTATCTTTGCTACAAACTATCGAAACTCTTCCTTGTACTGTTTAGGTCAAATCAATCTATAACAAAACTGATGTGGCTAGCTGATCATTCTGTGTGTTTCTGTTGTATGTGCACCATGCCCTAACTTCCAATTTGCAGATTAGCAAAGGGAATTTGCAATCATAATTGAAAGTAGATTGGCATCCACAGTACTGAAGAAACGAACGTTAGGGTCAATGTCCCGGCTTTCCTCTAATGGTGGACAACAATATCTTGTGTTGATGCATAACATGCTCGAGTAGATCTTCCCAACAAACCTCCAAAATGTGTTCATTTCTTTGAAGAATAATTACCGTCCATGGAACCTTAGATTTGAATTTTGTTTACACATGTTAAAATATTGCATCATCACTACCTGAATTGCAAATCATTCTTGTTACTGTTCTCATTCCAGAATTCCTGGGGGGGGGGGGGGGGCTAAAAATGTGATGTGGAACAGTGAAATAATTATATAAATATATTGCTTCATTCATTTCATTCATTTATTGAGTTTGTTACGTTTATCATATTCCTTCCATAAGGAAGAACCCTATGTGTGGTCTGACTTAGACTGGCAGCTTATTTATAGTGGGGAAAATAGAGAGGAATTTCCAGAAGGCATCTTCCTCAACAAATGCAATTTTGTTTGATGCTATTGTGTCTACTGTGAATTTTATCCTTCAATTAAAAATCTTGCCAATTGTATTTTTTCCACTTTATAGCTGAAGAATGTACAGTATACGAAGAGTTCAATCCTAAGCTGGTCTTATTCTATAGTTACATGACCAATCTTCTCTCAGGAACAGTAAGTATATTTGGGAATTGGTTACAAGGTTCCATCCTTGGCCCCATTCTCTTCTCCCTGTATATGCTCCCCTTAGGCCAAGTCATTGAAAGGCACGGCATTTCCTTCCATTGCTACGCAGACGATACCCAACTCTATCTCCCCCTGAAGCCCAAAAACCAATCAAATCTGTTTAACCTTACCCACTGCCTCGAGGATATAAAGTGTTGGATGACCCAGAACTTCCTCCAACTAAACGAGAGTAAGTCTGAGGTCATCCTTCTCGGCCCCTCGGACTCAATCTAAATGATAGCAGGCAGCCTTGGAAGCCTTACCCCACTAATCAAACCTCACGTCAAAAACCTTGCCGTGATATTTGACTCAGCACTGAAATTTGACAAACAAGTCAATGCCGTGGTAAAAGCTAGCTTCTTTCAGCTTCGGACGATAGCTAAAATAAAACAATTCCTCCAGTTTGATGACCTGGAAAAGATCATCCACACATTCATCTCCTCCCGCCTAGATTACTGCAACTCCCTTTACACTGGCATCAGCCAATCTTCCCTGTCCCGCCTGCAACTGGTCCAAAACGTGCAGCGAGACTCCTGACGGGCACCCGAAAAAGGGACCACATCACCCCGATCCTGGCCTCTCTCCAGTGGCTCCCTGTGCGGTTCCGTATAAACGTCAAGATCCTCCTCCATGTCTACAAAGCCCTCAATGGGCTTGCCCCCACCTACATAAAAAGTCTTCTCACCCACCACTCCACCTCCAGGCCCCTCAGATCGGCCGACTTGGGGTTGCTGAATATCCCACGGTCTAGGCATAAGCTCAGGGGCGACCACGCCTTTGCGGTTGCAGCCCCTAGACTGTGGAACAGCAGCATCCCCTTTCCCATCAGAACTGCCCCTTCCATCGACTCTTTTAAGTCAAGACTAAAGACTTATCTATACTCCCAAGCCTTTCCTGACGTCCTCTGAGTGAGGACTACATGTATATATGTATGTAGTTTGTTTTGTTGTGCTATTCTTATAACAAATGTAAAGCACTTTGGCCAACGAGAGTTGTTTTTTAAATGTGCTATATGAATAAATGTGACTTGACTTGATATAATTCCTATGAAAAAACATTAAGGAAAGATGTTATAAGAAAAATGTTGTTAAGCTGGAATGGGTTCAGAGAAGATTTACCAGGAGTTGCCAGGAATCGAGGGCCTGAACTATAGGGAGAGTTAAGCAGGCCAGATCTTTATCCCCTGGAGCGCAGGAGAATGATGGGGTGATCTTATAAAAGTGTATAGATCATGAGAGGAATAGATATGGTAAATGCACGTCTTTTACCAAGAGTATGGGGAACCAAGAACAAGAAGACATAGGTTTAAGGTGAGGGGAGTAGATTTAATAGGAACCTGAGGGGCAACTGTTTTTACACAAAGGGTGGTAGGTATATGGAATGAGCTGCCAGAGGAGGTAGTTGAGACGGGCACCATCACAACATTAAAAAAAACATTTGGACAGGTACATGGATAGGATTGGGTTAGAAGAATATGTACCAAAGACAGGCAAGTGGAACTAGTGTAGATTGGGGCATTGTGGTCGGCATGGGCAGGTTGGGCCGAAGGGCCTGTTTCCATGCAGTATGACTATGATTAGGGCAGATATATGGATAGGGAAGGTATAGTAGTATATGGGCCAAACGTGCGCAGGTGGGACTAGCACAGAAGGGCAAGTTTCCATGCTCTATGACTCACTATCATTTAAAAACATTTTATTTAATTCTTCATTGCTCCCTTTCCACCTGTTCTGGGCCCAGCACATAGATGTAATCATATTGTTGCACTACCTTGAAGAACTTAAGTGTGGTTTATGTGTTTGTGTGTCGTGCAAGTCTCTATACGTGCATATGACAATGAAGTCTACTTGACCTGACTTAGATTCATGCAGCACAGGAGCAACTGACCAACTGACCCATGCCAACCAAGATGACTCATTCGCCTGCATTTGGCCTAAATCCCTTTCTATCCATGTACCTACCACAATGTATTTTAAATGTTGTTCTTGTACCTGGCTCAACTATTTCCTCTGGCACTTTGGTCATGTACCTACCACTCTGTATGGGCAAAATAATTGTCAGCCAGGTTCCTATTAAATCTTTCCCCTCTTACCTTAAATCTATGCCTTCTAGTATATTTGCATTTTTGGGGGAAACTTTAACAAGGAATTTGATGCCAATATCTGGCAACTGACCTGCCAAGAATTTGACCTGTTCCCATGTTAGTTATGCAGAAACAGGGAACTGCGGATACTGGTTTACAAAACAATGCACAAAGTGCTGGAGTAATTCAGGTCACGCAGGAGAACATGGTTAGGTGATATTTTGGGTTGGGACCCTTCCTCAGACCATGTCAGTTATGTTCAGGTGTCATTTCTAAGGGATGATCAGCCATGATCACATTGAATGGCGGTGCTGGCTCAAAGGGCCGAATGGCCAACTCCTGCACCTATTGTCTATTGTCTATTTCAATCAATCAATCAATTTTATTTGTATAGCACATTTTAAAACAACTCACGTTGACCAAAGTGCTGTACATTAGTGCAGGCACTAATGTGCTACATACAATGGTACACAGACCTAACAATACATACATAAACTGTTTACAGCGCCCCCTCAGAAGGACTCAAAAACGCTAGGGAGTAGAAATAGGTTTTGAGCCGCGACTTAGAATCGATGGAGGGGGCAGTTCTGATGCTGTTCCACATGGCAGATGCAGTATAATGTGGATAAATGTGAGGTTATCCACTTTGGTGGAAAAAACAGGAAAGTAGACTATTATCTGAATGGTGGCCGATTAGGAAAAGGGGAGATGCAACGAGGGTACACAAAAATGCTGGAGAAACTCAGCGGGTGCAGCAGCATCTATGGAGCGAAGGAACTAGGTAACGTTTCGGGCCGAAACCCTTCTTCAGACTGATAGGGGGTGGCGGGGAGAAGGAAGGAAAAAGGAGGAGGAGGAGCCCGAGGGCTGGGGGATGGGAGGAGACAGCTCGAGGGCTAAGGAAGGGGAGGAGACAGCAAGGGCTAACAAAATTGGGAGAATTCGGTCTGAAGAAGGGTTTCGGCCCGAAACGTTACCTATCTCCTTCGCTCCATAGATGCTGCAGCACCCGCTGAGTTTCTCCAGCATTTTTATGTACCTGGGAGAATTCAATGTTCATGCCCTCCGGATGCATGCTCCCCAAGCGGAATATGAGGTGCTGTTCCTCCAATTTCCGGAAATTGGAGGAACAGTTTGGCAATGGAGGAGACCCAGGATCAGAGAGGTCGGATTGGGAATGGGAGGGGGAGTTGAAGTGCTGAGCCACCGGGAGGTCGGGTAGGTTCTTGCGGACCGAGCGGAGGTGTTCGGCGAAACGATCGCCCAACCTCCACTTAGTCTCACCGATGTAAATCAGCTGACATCTAGAGCAGCGGATGCAGTAGATGAGGTTGGAGGAGATACAGGTGAACCTCTGTCGCACCTGGAACGACTGCTTGGGTCCTTGAATGGAGTCGAGGGGGGAGGTAAAGGGACAGGTGTTGCATTTCTTGCGGTTGCAACGGAAAGTGCCCGGGGAGGGGGTGGTACGGGAGGGAAGGGAAGAATTGACAAAGGAGTTGCGGAGGGAGCGGTCTTTGCGGAAGGCAGACATGGGGGGAGATGGGAAGATGTGGCGAGTGGTGGGGTCACGTTGGAGGTGGCGAAAATGACGTAGGATTATTTGTTGTATGTGATGGCTGGTGGGGTGAAAGGTGAGGACTAGGGGGACTCTGCCCTTGTTGCGAGTGCGGGGATGGGGAGAGAGAGCAGTGTTGCGGGGTATGGAAGAGACCCTGGTGCGAGCCTCATCTATGGTGTAGGAGGGGAATCCCCGTTCCCTGAAGAATGAGGACATTTCAGATGTCCTGGTGAGGAACACCTCATCCTGGGAGCAGATGCGGCGTAGGCGGAGGAATTGGGAGTAGGGGATGGAGTCCTTACAGGAGGCAGGGTGGGAAGAAGTGTAGTCCAGATAGCCATGGGAGTCAGTGGGTTTGTAGTGGATGTCGGTCAAGAGTCTATCACCTGCGATGGAGATAGTGAGGTCAAGGAATGGTAGGGAAGTGTCGGAAATAGTCCAGGTGTATTTGAGTGCCGGATGGAAGTTGGTGGTGAAGTGAATGAAGTCAATCAGTTGTGTGTGGGTGCAGGAGGTGGCCCCAAAGCAGTCGTCGATGTAACGAGATGCAACGAGACCTGGGTGTCATGGTACACCAGTCATTGAAAGTAGGCATGCAGGTGCAGCAGGCAGTGAAGAAAGCGAATGGTATGTTAGCATTCATAGCAAAAGGATTTGAGTATAAGAGCAGGGAGGTTCTACTGCAGTTGTACAGGGTCTTGGTGAGACCACACCTGGAGTATTGCATACAGTTTTGGTCTCCTAATCTGAGGAAAGACATTCTTGCCATAGAGGGAGTATAGAGAAGCTTCACCAGACTGATTCCTGGGATGTCAGGACTTTCATATGAAGAAAGGGGATAGACTCGGCTTGTACTCGCTAGAATTTAGACGATTGAGGGGGGATCTTATAGAAACTTACAAAATTCTTAAGGGGTTGGACAGGCTAGATGCAGGAAGATTATTCCCGATGTTGGGGAAGTCCGGGGGAAGTCTTTTAGGACCGAGATGAGAAAAATATTTTTTACACAGAGAGTGGTGAATCTGTGGAATTCTCTGCCACAGAAGGAAGTTGAGGCCAGTTCATTGGCTATATTTAAGAGGGAGTTAGATGTGGCCCTTATGGCTAAAGGGATCAGGGGGTATGGAGAGAAGGCAGGTACAGGATACTGAATTGGATAATCAGCCATGATCATATTGATCATTGACCACCCCCGCCCCCCCCCGCAACCGAGTAAAATGATTGCTACTATATACATGAGTGATTAAGAAATAAGGTTAAAAATGGTAAACAAACTTTTGAAACAAAAGATAATTCATTTTAAGAAAAGTACTTCTGAAATCTGAAATACTTCTAAGGAGATACAACCCTCACACATTATTCGGCTTCTGATGCCAGGCCAATATTAATTGTAGCTTTGAATGTTATAAAAAGTCAGTTTTGTACATAGTGTTTCAAGTACTTTGTAATGTCTGGTTTATAAATTCTTGAAACATTTCCTGACTGTATTGATATTGCAGCTTCTCTGGAGGTGGCAACAAAAAGCACACCCTCTGGCGACCAGGGATTTTCTGTGTTTTTTTCACTTAATCATGCACGTTCACACACCAGAAGTTGTGGTTGCATTTTCTCTGTTCCCCTAATATGTGACACCTAATGTGGATCTAGCTAAAGGTTGCTCTAACCTCAGACGTGGCAAAGTCTTCCATACCCCAATCCCTCTACGTGGTGGGGTGGGGTAGGGTGCACAGTGGCAGAGCAATAATGAACCTTTCCAGCTGGCTGCCAGAGATAGATTTCAAAATTGATTAGAAGGTTTGGAATGTTTAAAAGCATTAAAAATGTAATAACTTTTTGAGTTTTAAAACATGAAAATGTTATGGGAATTGTAAATGGATGATCATAGATCCTCAGCATCATTCAACTCCATTAGATGTTGTTCTTTTGCCATGTTTCGGCACGAGTCGCCAAACGGCAGTACAAAGCAGGAACGTATCTGGGAAAAGTCTACCGTGAAACTTGGAAATTCTTAGTTCACGTGTGCAGGTGGTGAAATCACAAACTTTCTGCACTTTGTCAGCTTGTTGCTGCAAAATCCAGGTAATTTACTTCTCACTGTATATTCTGGACCAATGTGGTTATTAACCAACAAAAAATCACGATTTTTAAATGACAATTTGTTAAGTAGGAGCTTATATAAAAAATCTTCTTGCCTTTAAATACCACTTTCGCTCACTCCCACCTTTTCAGTCCCAGTAAGAATAATACCATATTATCTGTACCGCTCACTTGGGGGAGACTGGGATCAAGTACAGCCCGTTGCACACTTTGTTTTAAAAGCTCTGTTAAATTATCCGTTTGGCATCTCCTAATAGGATTTTGTTTTGTTTTTAGGGATTCCTGGAGCAGACATATCTTTTTTATGGATTTTACCGAACAGATGACATGCATTCTTGGAATTTTCACTACAATTTACCACTTGCATACTTTATTACAACGTTTGCATACATCCTACTGAGTCTGTTCTGGATAGTGAAGAGGTAATTGTTCCGCTTTTGATTTGCTACAGTTCAGTTAAATGTATAAAGGAACCCAGTTTACCTAACGCAGGTGAAATAAAAGGTACACAAAAATGCCGGAGAAACTCAGCGGGTGCAGCAGCATCTATGGAGCGAAATAAATAGGTGACGTTTCGGGCCGAAAACCCTTCTTCAGACTGATCTTCAGTCTGAAGAAGGGTTTCGGCCCAAAACGTCACCTATTTCTTTCGCTCCATAGATGCTGCTGCACCCGCTGAGTTTCTCCAGCATTTTTGTGTACCTTCGATCTTCCAGCATCTGCAGTTCCTTCTTTAACACTTTGTCTACTCCACTGCGATATCGCCTCAAGGTATGCCTACTTTGAAGAAGTTCTCCTCCTCTCTCCGGAGACAGTTTCACAACCTCCTCTCTAACTGCACACCCTCTGTGATCCCCCCTGCCCTCCAACTGTACGACGATCAGTCTGAAGAAGGGTTTCGACCCGAAACGTCACCTATTTCTTTCGCTCCATAGATGCTGCTGCACCCGCTGAGTTTCTCCAGCATTTTTGTGTACCTTCGATCTTCCAGCATCTGCAGTTCCTTCTTTAACGCAGGTGAAATAAATATTGGAACATCTCAGCTATTCTGGGTGGGGGTTAGAAACATAGAAAATAGATGCAGGAGTAGGCCATTCGGCCCTTCGAGCCTGCACCACCATTCAATATGATCATGGCTGATCATCCAACTCAGTATCCTGTACCTGCCTTCTCTCCATACCCCCTGATCCCTTTAGCCACAAGGGCCACATCTAACTCCCTCTTAAATATAGCCAATATGTTCTTCCTTGAACAGAAACCCAATCAATTTCCCACTACTATCTCTCCTCCACTTGGCGGAACATGCCCCAACAACTACTCTTTTTACTCCTTTCACTTTCTCCAGGTTAAAGGTGTAGCCATGGGCACTTGCCCCATCTATGCCTGTCATTTTGTTGGTTACATCGAATGGTCCATGGTCCAAATGTACACTGGCATCATCCTCCAACTTTTTCTTTGCGAACTCGCCAACTGCATCGGGGCTGTCCTCTGCACTCATGCAGAACTCCCTAATTTCATTAACTTTGCCACTACCACCCTGCGCTCAAAATTTACTTGGACTCTCTATAATACCCATCTCCCCTTTCTTGATCTTCCTGTCTTCATCTTAAGGGACAGACTATCGACTGACATCTACTACAAAACTACTGATTGCCACAGTTATCTGGACTAGACCTCCTCCCACCCTGGATAATATAGGCATCAAGTGGTGGGTGGTGTAAAAAGGTGAGGAAAAACAGGTTATTTATGATGTAATTGAATAGTGGAACAGGCAAGAGGGCAAATTATCTATTCCTTATTTTATGTCTTATTCGTGCAATCTGTTCATGTGAGTACCATCACTGATTTCATCTTGTGTTCATCCTTCAGGGCAGTGGAAGGTTTCAAACAAAGCTTTATCAGATCAGAAGACCGATTTCAGAGTTTTTGTAATAAGATTTTTGCAGGTTGGGACTTTTGTATCAGAGATGAGCGTGCTGCAGAGTTGAAACATCGTAGTCTTCAGTATGAGCTGAAGGTAAGTTTTCTGCCAACTATTGTGGAACAGGTAAAGGCCAGATTCCAATGTTGCAGTATTCACGAATCGTGCAGGGTCTGGCTTGTGCAAACCTTAGCCATGATCACATTGAATGGTGGTGCGGTGCTGGCTGGAAGGGTCGAATGGCCTACTCCTGCACCTATTGTCTAACTGTCTGAGCTGGGATACCCCATTCAATCTTCAGCAGAGCGTGGATGCAAGAAATGCAGTTCTGGCAATTAGGATGACATTTATGTGACCATGTTGTGATAAAAGAATGTGCTTCTTTCTCGTTTTCATTAGATTACAGGTATAAGTTCAGTTAGACTTTTGTCAACACTGAAATTTTAAACTTTAGAATTCCCCTCTTTAAAGTGCTGTCCTTCGTAAAAAAAAAAAGTCTAACATGGGCAGGACCTCCACAGTGAATGGTAGGGCTCTGTGGAGTGTTGTAGAGCAGAGGGATTTGGGAGTGCAGGTGCATGGTTCCTTGAAGGTCGAGTTGCAGGTAGATCGGGTGGTCAAAAAGGCATTTTGGCACATTGGCCTTCATCAGTCAGAGTATTGAGTGTAGAAGTTGGGAGGTCATGTTGCAGTTGTATAAGACGTTGGTGAGGCCGCATTTGGAGTATTGTGTTCAGTTCTGGGCACCATGCTATAGGAAAGATGTTGTCAAGCTGGAAAGGGTACCGAGAAAATTTACGAGGATGTTGCCAGGACTAGAGGGTCTGAGCTATAGGGAGAGGTTGAGTAGGCTGGGTCTCAATTCCTTGGAGCGCAGAAGGATGTGGGGTGATCTTTTAGAGGTGTATAAAATTATGAGAGGAATAGATCGGGTAGATGCAGAGTCTCTTGTCCAGAGTAGATGAATTGAGGACCAGAGGACATAGGTTTAAGGTGAGAGGGGAAAACATTTAATAGGAATCTGAGAGGTAACTTTTTCACACAAAGCGTGGTGGGTGTATGGAACAAGCTGCCAGAGGAGGTAGTTGCGGCTGGGACTATCCCAACATTTAAGAAATTTAAGTCAGACAGGTACTTGGATAGGACAGGTTTAATGGATATGGGCCAAATGCGGGCAAGTGGGACTAGTGTAGCTGTTGGCCGGTGTGGACAAGTTGGGTCGAAGGGCTCGTCTTCACACTGTATCTCTCTATAACTCTAAAAGGGAACCTTTGCCAGGCACATTTACAGTATTTGTAATGGACAGAGCTTTTCTTGCAAGAGGCAGAGAAATAAACTCTTTGTTTTTCTGGTGATAGACTGATTTGGATGAAGAAAGAATTAAGCAGAAGATTGCTGATAGGACTCAGAAGGAAAAAGTCAAGATCTACCTCCTGAGAGCGCTCTTGAACTTGCTTGTGGTATTGATACTGATGGTTTGTTTCTACATCATTTATAAAACTACTGTCTACTCTCAGCAGTTTAATAACAAAGTGAGTATTCAGTTTGTTGCTTGACATAAAGCAATGAGGTTACAAATTGTATGACTACTCTCTTATTTACATGTTAAAAATCAATTATGGGATTTACTGCTGTCATTTGTAGATTATTTTATTCTTGCAGTGCAATATAACACAAACGGGCTGGGTATATTTGTAGAACATTTTAAGGACTATGCATATTCTTTAAAAGTTGCAAGAAAGAATGTCTTGGTATTGGCCATAGTCTTACACTTTGCCTCTCAAGTTCAAACTTTCCATTGCAAAATCGCATCACATCAATGGGACATGGATATTGAAATATTTAGCCTGAGGTACCTGGCCTTTAGAATGCTTTTGTTTGGTTGTGTTTTGCTGATAATTCCAACACCTGCGGTTGCTCTATTTTACAGCTCTACTGCAAAATGTACTTTGATGTTCTCCTTGTGTCGGCTATCATTCCCTCGAGAAATGCCGCTCCTCCACGGAGAGGCGACTTTTTCCATGTTGCCTCCCTCGTGGCCTAACATAGAGGTGCAGTGCGGCCTTTCCCGGAGACGCGCCCGGAGCTTCAGCAGCGGGCGCAGCATGGGCCCTTTCGGCTCGGAGCGGAAGAGCCCTCGACCGGGGGGGGGGGGGGGAGAGCACTCCGTTCGCTGGCCCGCGACAGCCTGAAGTCACGGTCTGCGGAGCTCCAGCTGGCGCAGCGTCCGGAGCCTGGGATCCCTCGTTGGGGACCCCGGAGGAGAAGAGCTCCAACCGCCGGCCCGCGGCCAACTTATAACCGCGGGCGCAGCAGGGACTTATCGTCCAGAGCGGGGTCCCTCGCCGGGTATCCCTGGAGAGGAGCTCTGACCGCCGGCCCTGCGGTGCTTCTGGCTGCGGCGCGGCGGGGACTTTAGATCTTCGACCGCCGGTCTGTGGCCTACACCATCTTGAAGCCGCGGCCTCTGGCGGGGAGGCACCGATTCTGGACTTACATTGTCTGCACATCCGGCCGCCCGCAGCGGCGACTGCGGAGGGTTGTGGTCCCGACCACGGGGGAAAATGGAGGAGGACTGACCAAACTTTGTGCCGTCCACCACAGTGATGAATGCTGTGGTGGATGTTTGTGTTACATTTTTATTGTGTATTGTGTGTTTTTTTTTGTAAATTGTACCGCTGCTGGCAAACTCATTTCACTGCACTATGTGCATGTGACGAATAAAACTTAACTTGACTTGAGTACCCGAACACTTTGTTTTGTTCCAAGCAATTTGATTCAATCACTTTGCCTTTCCTTGGTTTTTGTTTAAGGAACAATTCAATTCCACAACCCTACATGGCACTACCCATCTTCATAAAGTCCCCCAGCCCTGAGATGCCAGTGTTCTAGACCTGAGATGCCAGTGTTCTAGACCTGAGATGCCAGTGTTGTAGACCTGAGACCTGAGATGCCAGTGTTGTAGACCTGAGATGCTAGTGTTGTAGACCTGAGATGCCAGTGTTGTAGACCTGAGATGCCAGTGTTGTAGACCTGAGATGCCAGTGTTGTAGACCTGAGATGCCAGTGTTCTAGACCTGTGATGCCAGTGCTCCAGACCTGAGATGCCAGTGTTGTAGACCTGAGATGCCAGTGTTGTAGACCTGAGATGCCAGTGTTCTAGACCTGTGATGCCAGTGCTCCAGACCTGAGATGCCAGTGCTCTATGATTAGCATGGGTGTACGGGTACCCACTTTCCACCACCCAGAAGTACATGCAGGGGACGTTAACAGTCATCACTCATCCTGGGCTACTCAACCAACGATGAGAATGGGGAATGACTGGATATGTGGGCATCCAACAATGATCGCTACCACCTCCACGATGCCAAGCAACCAGGTACATTCCACTCAAGCAGATGGAGGAGAGACTACAACCCAGACCTCTGCTTCACATTGAAAACTGATGTTGGCCACCCTGCTCCATGATCCATAAGTCCACATACACCTGCTCTGATCCATATCGGTGTACATATCCCTGTGATCTCATCCAAGCCGCTTGCACGCTGGAACTTCAGGAAAGCAGATTGGACAGGTTTCACACAAGAAGTTGAGGAAAAGATCACGTCTTGAACCTGTCCGCAAGAATTACAAGTCCTTCTGCACGATCCTGAAGGCTGCAGCAAAGAAGTACGTCCGCAAAATCTTCACTCCTTGCTAGCTCCCTGAATCAGAAGACTTCTTGAAGCAGTTTGAGGCCACAGGCGACCCAGATACTGCCACAGAACTGCTAGATTCCCTGGATACAGCAAGATATCAACGCTGGCAAGAGACTGTAGATGACTTGAACTTTACACACTCCAGCAGGAAGGCTTGGACTCTCCTTCGTCATCTTGGTTCAGCTGTTCCTGCCCGGTACAACCCCCCTCAAGGTGTCAGCAAATGCTGTAGCCTCTCGCCTGCTGGCAAACTCGAAGGTCACCACTTCCAAAGAAGCGATAGGAAGTGAGACAAAGTCCATCTCTTCTTCACCATCCTCAAGCCCCCTTTCTAATCCGTACACTCCAGTTGATGTAGACAAAGGCCTGTCCTCTACTAAAGCTGGGAAAGCAGCAGGAGTCAGATGGGATGCCAGAGAGCAAGCTGGCTTTAGACCTGGTAGAAACTGCGCAGACCAAGTCCTTGCCCTCACTACCAATATACAGGCTGGCTTCCAACGTGCCCTGAAAACTGGTGTTGCTCTCATCGATCTGTCATCAGCTTATGACACCGTGTGGAGACATGGTCTGTTGCCGAAAGCTTCCAGAATCTTGAAGTCTCATCCATCCTCAGCAACCGTAGATTTAAGGTCTCGCTTGGGAACCAGACCAGCTCTGTCAGGACCCTGAATGATGGTCTCCCCCCCAGGGCTCTGTCCTAGCTCCCCTAATCTTCAACATTTATGTGAGTGACATGCCAACTACCTCATCCAGGTAGTTTGCATATGCAGATGACCTTGGCCTTGTCTACCAGGGAGCTGCCCTTGAGGATATCAGCAGAGTGCTAACCCAAGACTTGAAGGGGATGGAGGAGTACTTCACCTTCTGGCGACTTTGCCCCAACCAATCTAAGACAACGGTCATTGCCTTTCACCTCAGCAATCGGCTCGTCAATGCTAAGCTCCGAGTGGTAAGCTGGTTGTAGATCTGATCTATTTGTATGTTACCCAATACCAACACACATATGCTCCACACCACTTATCTATAATCCAGTCCTGGTTTTCATCATACCGGCACCACTCTTATTAACAGTTCCTGGCACAAGCTGCCAGTCGTGACCCAGATGCCGCACGAGGTGACGCCAACATGCTGTGCAACTTTATTGTATGTCAATAATCCTGTTGGATCGTTACTCTGAGTATGTGTTATTTGCTCTACACCGATGAAGAATGAAGAATTCCCCAAGTACCTCGGAGTCACCCTAGATCGCACCTTCACCTATCGTGAACACCTGAAGAGGGTGGCTGATAAACTGAAAGCAAGGGTCAACATCATCAGGAAACTTGCAGGCAACAGCTGGGGATTCAATGCACACACCCTCCGTACCACAAGCTTAGCCCTAGTCTACTCAACGGCTGAGTTTAGCTCACCAGCTTGAGCTAATAGCTGCCACACCAAACGAGTTGACACTGTCCTTAACTCTGCAATGCGGGTCATCACAGAGACGCTTAAATCAACAACTTTGCAGTGGCTCCCTGTCCTCTCTCATATCACCCCTCCCAGCATACGCAGCAGGGAGAGGATGTTGAAAGATTGGTGCACCATCGAGGCTAACCCTGACCTTTCCATCCATGCTGACTTGAACAATCTGCCCAACATGTGCCTGAAGTCCCGCAAACCCTTCTGGTCTTCAGTTAAATCCCTGGAAGACTTTGACTCTAAGACTGAGTGGCGCAGAGCCTGGAAAGATGCCAACACCAACAGCGGAGAGGTCACAGACCCCACAGTGAAACCACCAGGCTTTGACCTCCATCACAAGCAATGGCTAACCCTGAACAGAATCTGCACCCTCCATGCAAGAACAGCCCATCACCTGCACGTGGGGGATGACAGACAGCCCTGCTTGTGACTGCAGACATCCAGACTAGACCATCCCACATATCGTGAATGACTGCCCACTGAGGCTTTTCCCTGGGGGCATCAAAGCCATCCACCCAGTAACTGATGCCGTCCTGGCCTGGATATCTATCCTTGATCTACAACTTTAGGCTGTGCACGCCATACGCAGGAAGTAGTACGGTTGTCAGGTTATGGGGAGAAGGCAAGAGAATGGGGTTAGGAGGGAGAGGTAGATCAGCCATGATTGAATGGCGTAGTAGACTTGATGGGCCGAATGGCCGAATCCTACTCCTATTCCTTATGACCTTTTCATTCTTGCCCCTTTGCCATTCCTAAGTTAATTTTTTCCTCCATTTGCAGCCATGCATTTCTCCGTTAGTCCCTTATCCAAGCCTTTATCTTTTTTAAACATTTTGAGGCTCTTCTTTAAAACCACCTCTTTGACCGAACCTTTGCACACTGTGTCTAATTTTGTTACAGAGTGCCAATATCAGTAAATAATACAAAATGACAGAAAAATTCAGCGGGTCATTGTTATCTGGGAGCTGGCATTAATTTTAAATGTCAAATTATTTCTCTCTCCACTGATACAGCTTGAGCTGCTAAGTATCCCAACATCTTCTGCTGTTTTTCATAGTTTGGTTAATGTCACATTTTATCAAAGTTTCTGTGAGATGACAGTATATGTTCACACATGTAAAGGTGTCATATACTTGTAAATTATTGTTGTTTGTTGTTTCAATAGGCCGAATAGACTGTTTATCATCTCATATTTTCTGTTTCCCCGTTTAAATTTTATTTTTTGACTCTTATAGTGATATAGGTGCTTAATTTAATCATGTTTCTATTTTTATCAGAAACATAACTCCAGAGGCTTCACAATTGATCTAACGGTTGAATACTTGCCCTCTATTGTGATCACTGCAGCTAACTTTATCACTCCACTGCTGTTTGAACATATAATTAGATTTGAAGACTATTCACCAGCCTTTGAGATAAAATTCATGCTGATCAGGTATGTATGGATCGGGCGGGTGTGGGTAAGCATAATCCCCTTGGTCATACCAAGATGTAACTAAAACATACACTGTCCTCCATAATGTTTGGGACAAAGACACATCATTTATTTATTTGCCTCTGTACTGCACATTGTCAGATTTTATAAAAGGGTCATTTTTATACATTTTGGTTTCACCATGTAGAAATTACAGCTGTGTTTATACATGTCCCCCCATTTCAGGGCACCATAATTTTTTTTTACACATGGCTTCACAGGTGTTTGTAATTGCTCAGGTGTGTTTAAATGCCTCCTTAATAAGAGAGCTCTCAGCACCTAGTCTTTCCTCCAGTCCTTCCATCACCTTTGGAATCTTTTATTGCTGTTTATCAACATGAGGACCAAAGTTGTGCCAATGATAGTCAAAGAAGCCATTATGAGACTAAGAAACAAGAATAAAACTGTTTGATTCATCCGCCAAAATCAACTGTTTGGAACATAATTAAGAAGAAAGAGAGCACTGGTGAGCTTACTAATCGCAAAGGGACTGGCAGGCCAAGGAAGACCTCCACGGCTGACGACAGAAGAATTCTCTCTATAATAAAGAAAAATCCCCAAACTCCTGTTCAACAGATCAGAAACACTCTTCAGGAGTAAGGTGTGGATTTGTCAATCAATGACCACTGTCCGCAGAAGACTTCATGGTCAGAAATGCAGAGGCTACACTGCAAGATGCAAACCACTGGTTAGCTGCAAAAATAGGATGGCCAGGTTAAAGTTTGCCAAGAAGTACTTAAAAGAGCAACCACAATTCTGGAAAAAGGTCTTGTGGACAGATGAGACAAAGATTAACATATATCAGAGTGATGGCAAGAGCAAAGAATGGAGGAGGGAAGGAACTGCCCAAGATCGAAAGCATTCCACCTCATCTGTGAAACGTGGTGGTGGGGGTGTTATGGCCTGGGCATGTAGTAGCATAATGAATTCTGAAGTGTACATCCTATCTGCTCAAGCTCAAACAAATGCCTCAAAACTCACTGGCCAGCGGTTCAT
Source organism: Amblyraja radiata (assembly GCF_010909765.2). NCBI lineage: Eukaryota > Metazoa > Chordata > Chondrichthyes > Rajiformes > Rajidae > Amblyraja > Amblyraja radiata. The sequence goes on from NC_045977.1 coordinate 43,281,622, forward strand.
TCTACAGCAAGACAATGATCCCAAACATACTGCTAAAGAAACAAAGGAGTTTTTCAAAGCTAAAAAATGGTCAATTCTTGACAATAGACAATAGGTGCAGGAGTAGGCCATTCGGCCCTTCGAGCCAGCACCGCCATTCAATGTGATCATGGCTGATCATCCACAATCAGTACCCCGTTCTTGCCTTCTCCCCCTATCGCTTGGCTCCGCTATCTTGAAGAGCTCTGTCTAGCTCTCTCTTGAAAGCATCCAGAGAACCAGTCTCCACCGCCCTCTGAGGCAGAGAATTCCACAGACTCACAACACTGTGTGAAAAAGTTTTTCCTCATCTCCGTTCTAAATGGCCTACCCTTTATTCTTAAATGGTGGCCCCTGGTTCTGGATTACCCCAACGTCAGGAACATGTTTCCTGCCTCTAGCGTGTCCAAACCCTTAATAATCTTATATGTTTCAATAAGAAACCCTCTCATCCTTCTAAATATACAAGCCCAGCCGCTCCATTCTATCAACATATGACAGTCCCGCCATCCCGGGAATCAACCTTGTAAACCTTCGCTACACTCCCTCAATAGCAAGAATGTCCTTCCTCAAATTGGGAGACCAAAACTCCACACAATACTCCAGGTGTGGTCTCACTAGGGCCCTGTACAACTGCAGAAGGACCTCTTTACTCCTATACTAAACTCCTTGTAATGAAGGCCAACATGTCATTCGCTTTCTTCACTGCCTGCTGTACCTGCATTCTTACTTTCATTGACTGATGAACAAGGACCCCCAGCTCCCTTTGTACTTCCCCTTTTCCCAACTTGACTCCATTTAGATAACAATCTATCTTCATGTTTTTGACACCAAAGTGGTTAACTTCACAATTATCCACATTAAACTGCATCAGCCATGCATCTGCCCACACACCCAACTTGTCCAAGTCCTCACAGTTCACACTGCCACCCAGCTTTGTGTCATCTGTAATTTTGCTAATGTTACTTTGAATCCCTTCATCTAAATCATTAATATATATTGTAAATAGCTGCAGTCCCAGCACCGAGTCTTGCGGTACCCCACTAGTCACTGCCTGCCATTCTGAAAGGGACCCGTTAATTCCTACTCTTTGTTTCCTGTCTGCCAACCATTTTCTATCCATGTCAGCACTCTACCCCCAATACCATGTGCTTTAATTTTGCCCACTAACCTCCTATGTGGGACCTTATCAACTGCATTCTGAAAGTCCAGGTACGCTACATCCACTGGCTCTCCCTTGTCCATTTTCATAGTTACATCCTCAAAAAATTCCAGAAGATTAGTCAAGCATGATTTCCCCTTCGTAAATCCATGCGGACTCGGACCGATCCTGCTACTGCTATCCAAATGTGCCGCTATTTCATCTTTTATAATTGACTCCAGCATCTTCCCCACCACCGATGTCAGGCTAACTGGTCTATAATTCCCTGTTTTTCTCTCCCGCCTTTCTTAAAAAGTGGGATAACATTAGCTACCCTCCAATCCACAGGAACTGATCCTGAATCTATAGAACATTGGAAAAATATCACCAATCTGTCTACAATTTCTAGAGCCATTTCCTTAAGTACCCTGGGATGCAGACCATCAGGCCCTGGGGATTTATCTGCCTTCAGTCCCATCAGTCTACCCAGCACCATTTCCTGTCTAATGTGAATTTCCTTCAGTTCCTCCGTCAACCTAGATCCTCTGGCCACTAGTACATCAGGGAGATTGTTTGTGTCCTTCTTAGTGAAGACGGATCCTAAGTACCTGTTCAACTTGTCTGCCATTTCCTTGTTCCCCATAATAAATTCACCTTTTCCAGTCTTCAAGAGTCCAACTTTGGTCTTAACTATTTTTTTCCTCATCACATACTTAAAGACGCTTTTACTATCCTCCTTTATATTCTTGGCTAGCTTACCTTCGTACCTCATCTTTTCTCCCCATATTGTATTTTTAGTTATCTTCTGTTGCTCTTTAAAAGTTGCCCAATCCACTGGCTTCCTGCTCATCTTTGCTACGTTATACTTCTTCTCCTTCATTTTTAATTCTTTATTTGTTCCACTGTCATCCCTGCTAGGGTATCTTTCAGGTCAACTTTGGCCAGCTCCTCCCTCATGGCTCCATAGTCCCCTTTGTTTAACTGTAATACTGACACCTCCGATTTACCCTTCTCACTCTCAAATTGTAGATTAAAACTTATCATGTTGTGGTCACTACCTCCTAATGGCTCCTTTACCTCGAGTTCCCTTGTCAAATCCAGTTCATTACATAACACTAAATCCAGAATCATATTCTTCCCTGGTCGGCTCCAGTACAAGCTGCTCTAAGAATCCATCTCGGAGGCACTCCACAAAGTCCCTTTCTTGGGGTCCAGTATCATCCTGATTTTTCCAGTCTACCTGCATGTTGAAATCTCCCAACACAACCGTACCATTACCTTTATGACATGCCAATTTTTACTCTTGATTCAACTTGCACCCTATGTCCAGGCTACACAAAATTGCTGGGGAAACTCAGCGGGTGCAGCAGCATCCATGGAGCGAAGGAAATAGGCGACGTTTCGGGCCGAAACCCTTCTTCAGACTGATGGGGGGTGGGGAAAGAAAGAAGGAAAAAGGGAGGAGGAGGAGGAGCCCGAGGGCGGGCGGATGGGAGGGTGGGAGGAGACAGCTAGAGGGTGAAGGAAGGGGAGGAGACAGCACGGGCTAGCCAAATTGAGAGAATTCAATGTTGATGCCGTAAGGACACAAGGTCCCCAGACGGAATATGAGGTGCTGTTCCTCCAATTTCCGCTGTTGCTCACTCTGGCAATGGAGGAGACCCAGGACAGAGAGGTCGGATTGGGAATGGGAGGGGGAGTTGAAGTGCTGAGCCACCGGGAGGTCAGGTAGGTTATTGCGGACTGAGCGGAGGTGTTCGGCGAAACGGTCGCCCAACCTACGCTTGGTCTCACCGATGTAAATCAGCTGACATCTAGAGCAGCGGATGCAGTAGATGAGGTTGGAGGAGATACAGGTGAACCTTTGTCGCACCTGGAACGACTGCTTGGGACCTTGAATGGAGTCGAGGGGGGAGGTGAAGGGACAGGTGTTGCATTTCTTGCGGTTGCAACGGAAAGTGCCCGGCCATACTCCGCCATTTCCGCCACCTCCAACGTGACCCCACCACTCGCCACATCTTCCCATCTCCCCCCATGTCTGCCTTCCGCAAAGACCGCTCCCTCCGCAACTCCCTCGTCAATTCTTCCCTTCCCTCCCGCACCACCCCCTCCCCGGGCACTTTCCGTTGCAACCGCAAGAAATGCAACACCTGTCCCTTCACCTCCCCCCTCGACTCCATTCAAGGTCCCAAGCAGTCGTTCCAGGTGCGACAAAGGTTCACCTGTATCTCCTCCAACCTCATCTACTGCATCCGCTGCTCTAGATGTCAGCTGATTTACATCGGTGAGACCAAGCGTAGGTTGGGCGACCGTTTCGCCGAACACCTCCGCTCAGTCCGCAATAACCTACCTGACCTCCCGGTGGCTCAGCACTTCAACTCCCCCTCCCATTCCCAATCCGACCTCTCTGTCCTGGGTCTCCTCCATTGCCAGAGTGAGCAACAGCGGAAATTGGAGGAACAGCACCTCATATTCCGTCTGGGGTCCTTGCGTCCTTACGGCATCAACATTGAATTCTCTCAATTTGGCTAGCCCGTGCTGTCTCCTCCCCTTCCTTCACCCTCTAGCTGTCTCCTCCCACCCTCCCATCCGCCCGCCCTCGGGCTCCTCCTCCTCCTCCCTTTTTCCTTCTTTCTTTCCCCACCCCCCATCAGTCTGAAGAAGGGTTTCGGCCCGAAACGTCGCCTATTTCCTTCGCTCCATAGATGCTGCTGCACCCGCTGAGTTTCCCCAGCAATTTTGTGTACCTTCGATATTCCAGCATCTGCAGTTCCCTTTTGAACCCTATGTCCAGGCTACTGTTTGGGGGCCTGTAGATAACTCCCATTAGGGTCGTTTTACCCTTACAATTCCTTAGTTCTATCCATACTGACTCCACATCTCCTGTTTCAATGTCACCCCTTGCAAGGGACTGAATTTCATTCCACACCAACAGAGCTACCCCACCCCCTTTGCTCACCTGTCTGTCTTTTCGATAGGAGGTATACCCTTGAATATTCAGTTCCCAACCCTGGCCCTCTTGCAGCCAGGTCTCTGTAATTCCCACAACATCATACTTGCCAATTTCTAACTGAGCCTCGAGCTCGTCCACTTTATTTCTTATACTTCGCGCATTCATATACAACACTTTGACCTCCGTATTCACGTCCCCCCTCGCACCACTCACAATTGACCCTGACCTTACTCTTTTATCCCTTCTCGAACTTTCTTTCCCATCAATTCGAGAATCTTTTGTAATTTTACCTGTAGTCGCCTCCCCTTTAACTCCATCATTATACTCCCAATTTGTCAATCCCTCCCCCCCACTATTTAGTTTAAACCCACACATGTAGCCCTACCAAACCTGCCTGCCAGAACGTCGGTCCCCCTCCATTTAAGGTGTAACCCGTCCATTTTGTACAGGTCACCCCTACCTCAGAAGAGATCCCAGTGGTTTATAAATCTAAATCCTTGCTCCCTGCATCAGCCCCTCAGCCACACACTCAGATCCCCTATCTCCCTGTTCCTGTCCTCACTAGCATGAGGTATTGGAAGCAATCCACAGATAACCACCCTAGAAGTCCTAATTTTCAGTATTCTTCCCAACTTTCTGAACTCGCGTTGCGGAATTCCTTCCTCTTGTTTCCAATGTTGTTTGTGCCTACGTGCACAACTACTGCCGGCTGTTCACCTTCTCTCTCGAGGATGTTCTGAATTTGGTTCATGACATCTTAAACCCTGGCACCAGGGAGGCAACAGACCATCCTCGTATCTCGTCTGCCGCCACAGAATCTCCTGTCTGCTCCTCGGGCAATGGAGTCACCCACCACTAGGGCTCTGCCCGACGTTGGTCTCGCTGGTCGAGTCTCATCCCTAGGATTGGAGCCACCGACCTGTCCGCCGCTCGGACTGGAAGCGTCGTCTCCCCCGACAGCTCTCGAGGGCGTACCTGTTTTCATTAGGCACAGCCGCCTGGGTCTCCTGCACTCCAAGTTTACTCCCCTTCCTCACCCACCTTTGTTCTTCTTGTATCCTTGGTGAGACAACCTCACTGTAGATCCTGTCCAGGAAACTCTCCTGAGGTCATCAAGTTGCTTCTCCAGTGCCCCAACACGGTCCTTCAGGAGCTGAACCTGGACACACTTACCACAGTTGTAGCAGCCAGAGGCACCATCAGTGTCCCTGGCCTCCCACATCCTGCAAGCATCACACACTGAATCATCTTACCCGTCATGTCTTCACCGTGTCCCATCCTCTCCAACTTTTGGCGAAGTCTCCTCTCCTCGCCGAAGACTCTCGAGCACTTCCCTTGACAAGGCCGCTCCCTGACTGCAAACTTTGCTAGTACCAGCTGATAAATTGCCCAATTCGCCACTTAACCAATTTGCAATCAAATTCCACAGCCAATCACCGAACTCACTGCTGCCGCTCCCGAACTTGAAGGTATGTGCTCCTCTTAGCTGGTCGCGCCCAGTTTTAAACTAACCGCTACTGAAAGGAAACACAAAGAAACTTGAGTGGCCAAGTCAATTACCAGATCTGAACCCAATTGAGCATGCCTTTTATATGCTGAAGGGAAAACTGTAGGGGACTAGCCCCCAAAACAAGCATAAGCTCAAGATGGCTGCAATACAGGCCTGGCAGAGCATCACCAGAGAAGACACCCAGCAACTGGTGATGTCCATGGAATCGCAGACTTCAAGCAGTCATTGCATGCAAAGGATATGCAACAAAATACTAAACGTGACTACATTCATTTACATGACATTGCTGTGTCCCAAACATTATGGGGCCCTGAAACGGGAGGACTATGTATAAACACTGCTGTAGTTTCTACATGGTGAAACCAAAATGTATAAAAATAGCCCTTATTAAAATCTGACAATGTGCACTTTAACCACATGTGATTTTTTTCTATTACAAATCTTAAATTGTGGAGTACAGAGGCAAACAAGTAAATGATGGGTCTTTGTCCCAAACATTATGGAGGGCACTGTAGTTGCTGTAACAGATGCTCTTTCCACCTCTCCAGCAGCACCATAAAGTGTGGACACTTCCCTACCATTTCTTGACCTCACTATCTCCATCACAGGTGATAGACTTTTGACCGACATCCACTATAAACCCACTGATCCCACGGCTATCTAGACTACACTTCTTCCCACCCTGCTTCCTGTAAGGACCCCATCCCCTACTCCCAATTCCTCCGTCTTCGCCGCATCTGCTCCCAGGATGAGGTGTTCCACACCAGGGCATCGGAGATGTCCTCATTCTTCAGGGAACGGGGGTTCCCCTCCTCCACCATAGATGAGGCTCTCACCAGGGTCTCTTCCATACCCCGCAACACTGCTCTCTCTCCCCATCCCCCCACTCGCAACAACGGCAGAGTCCCCCTAGTCCTCACCTTCCACCCCACTAGCCGTCACATACAACAAATAGTCCTCCGTCAGTTTCGCCACCTCCAACATGACCCCACCACTCGCCACATCGTCCCATCTCCACCCCGTCTGCTCTCTGCAAAGACCGCTCCCTCCGTAACTCCCTGGTCAATTCTTCCCTTCCCTCCCGCACCACCCCCTCCCCGGGCACTTTCCGTTGCAACCGCAAGAGATGCTCCACTTGTCGCTTTACCTCCCCCCTCGACTCCATTCAAGGACCCAAGCAGTCGTTCCAGGTGCGACAGGGGTTCACCTGCACCTCCTCCAACCTCATCTATTGCATCCGCTGCTCTAGATGTCAGCTGATCTACATCGGTGAGATCAAGCGTAGGCTTGGCGATCGTTTCGTCAAACACCTCCGCTCGGTCCACATTAACCAACCTGATCTCCATGTGACTCAGCACTTCAACTCCCCCTCCCATTCCGAATCTGACCGTTCTGTCCTGGGCCTCCTCCATGGCCAGAGTGAGCACCACCGGAAACTGGAGGAGCAGCACCTCATATTCCGCTTGGGCAGTCTGCATCCCAGTGGCCTGAACATTGACTTTTCCAATTTCCGGTAGCCCTTGCTGTCTCCTCCCCTCAGCTCTCCACAGCCCTCTAGCTCCTCCTCTTCCTTTCTTCCCCCCCCCCCCCCCCCCCACCCCCTCTGCATCAGTCTGAAGAAGGGTTTCGGCCCGAAACGTCGCCTATTTCCTTCGCTCCATAGATGCTGCCGCACCCGCTGAGTTTCTCCAGCATTTTTGTCTACCATAAAGTGTGGAGTCCACACTGATTCTACACTGAGTGCTGAGCTGTTGATGTAAATAGCTGGTTGAATGCAACACTCACTTTACTGGTTGAAGCAGAGTTCATGGTAACGTTTAGAAATAATTTATGGATGCTAATTGTAGGAAGGCAGAATACGAGAGCAGTGGAAACAAACATAAATTGATTATTCTGAATGACTTGATTTAGTGTTTTGTTTTTTTTTCCATCCATGGAATTATTTTGAAGTTATCTTTTATTATTTCCCCAATGCTGGTTCAGATATACCATCTAGTTAATACCTGTGAACTTTGCTGCACTTTGAATTTACCTCTGTATAGGAAGCTTTAACTTGAAACCACATTTTTATATCATGTTGTTTCCATAGTAAATAAGTCATAAAAAGTCCAGCCTGATTCGACCATCATTTATGAAGTAACAGTAAAACAAACACATAGAACTAGATTTTTATGTATTTCTAAGGTTATGGAGATAATATATAAAATAAATTTAGAAAGGCTGAATCTTGATGCTTAAATATGCAAGTGAAAGAAGAGTTAGGAATCTTGTATAAATTGCGAGGATAAATCTGTTGTGTATAAAGTAAGAGTTCAGTAGAGTAACAAGCATGCATCTTCTGCCAGCAAAGATTAAAAATCCTTCAGTTGGTGGTGGATATTTTAGAACCGAGATTCATTCCATGTTTTTTACGTTTCTCCTCATACTCTGCATAGAAACAACAAACTGAAGCTTATTAATTGTAAATTTCTGCAGGTCTGTCTTTGTGCGATTGGCTAATATTATTGTCCTCTTGGTGAGCTTATGGTTACAAATTACAACATGCGATGATAAAGAATGCAAGACTTGTGGATACAACCATAAATTGTACCCAGTGAGTAAATTAAGTTGTAACTCCTACAACCTTTTAAGAAAAACAACTAATTTGTATATTGTTTTAGAGGTATTAAGAAGTTTAATTAGAAGAGCAGTTGATGCACGGATAAATGATGCCGTCGTCACAAGCATACAGTCATAGAGCATGAAACTAACCCAACGGCTAGTCCCATTTGTCTTTGTTTGGCACAGACCCCTCTAAGTCAGGATTTAGCTCAACAAAGCAAGGGGAAAGAACCTATTCAAGAATTAATCTGGCACAGAAAACGACTATAATTTCCAAAAGGAGTGTAGAATGTGCTATTTACCATTACATTGTTGATGAGGTCATGTGGCAAGGAATTCAACTCCATATAATGAATAACTTATTATCATTGAATATTAAATTACATATCCGGCAATTACTTTACAGACTTTCATGAAATCTTCCAGTATTACTATATAAACTATATTGGTTGTAAAGCATGTTTTACAGAGCGACGCAGGAGAAATACTTTGTTAACAAAATGAACAAAGTTATTTGTTTCTTTCTTTATTCCAGTGTTGGGAAACTCGAATAGGACAAGAGATGTACAAGTTGATGATATTTGACCTGATTATAATTGCTTCTGTTACGTTGTTTGTGGAGTTTCCCAGAAAGTAAGCAATATTTCTCTTTCTCTTCTCCCTTGACAGTTTTCAAAGTAAACTAAATTAGTCGATTAGTTTTATTTTCTTCCACAAATGTAATTGTAAGATTTTTATTTAAAAATCATCAACCATTATGAAATCATGTCATTGTTTAAAACTGCTAATTAACATGCATTTTCTATTTATGGAATGATTTCTAGACCTGATGAAAGTAATAGAAGAGCAACGTTCTGAATATAAATATGACTACTATATTAGATGTAGAACTTTTATACAGTGTGCCTTCATACACAATGTGATCTTTTGTTGTGCAGATTGCTGGTGACATTTTGCCCTTTTCCACCATTCACATGGTGGGGGCAACAACAGTTCAGTGTTCCACAGAATGTGCTGGCAATTGTGTATGGGCAGACCATCTGCTGGATAGGAACATTTTATTCACCATTGCTTCCTGGAATAGCAACCATCAAGTATTTCACTATATTTTATATCAAAAAGGTACATTATTTGACAAAATGTACAAATGAAACTGTTCAGATAAATGTTTACAATTGTAGATAGAATGAAATTTCATTCGCACTAATTCCTGCCACATTCATATTGTTTGTAATCACAAACACAATCTTTAGTGAAGGCCCATCGCTGGACCTCCTGACATTTACTTTGGGATTTCCAGTGAAGGGTAACACTGATGTCACGTGTTGATGCCCAATGAGTCACTTGTCACAGTCTTAACAAAAACAGTGGCATAAATAATGTTTTATGGCATTTCACAGCTTGTGAAGGAAAACAAATAAAAATGGATGAAGGAATAGATGGGTAAGATCCTAATGGGCCTGTCCCACTTAGGCGACTGCAGGAGACTATGCAGTGGCCACATGTTCTCGGCTGGTTGGTCGTGAGTTCCCACATTCTGGGAACTAGTCGTGGCCTCATTATGGTCGCCGCAAATTGTTCAACATGTTGAACAAAATAGCGGCGACCAGAATGAAGCCGCCATGGAGAGTAGCAAAAATTCTTGTGCCGTAGGCGGGTCACCAGGAGGTCCTAGTGGGTCGCCAGGAGGTCGTAGATTCTCGTAGATTGTAGCCGGTGCTGACCGGTGAATTTCATTGGCTCATTGGGGGAAAAAAAATTAAGCAGTAGTTTTCAGAACCAAGGATAACCGAGCGGTAATGTTAAATGTCTGCCGAGCTTCACAGCCGTGTATCTCTGGCTTCTTTATTGTCTCCACTCCTTCTCCCCCCTCTCCCCCCTCTCCCCATCTCTTACTTACCGTACAATGTGCATTAGCCGTCTAAATTACAGCGCCAACCTTCCTGTTCATCGCGTGGTGTCTGTATCACCTTGGCTTTGCACCGTGTGAATTTCACTCAGACAGCGCTCCCTCCGCTTGCCCTGTCCCCGCCTGCTTAACGGGCTGGTGAAGGAAGGTGTGTGTGTGTGCGTGTGTTCCACCCTGACAGTCGTCGTTTCAGTTGCCGGTTTTTCAGGCGACTGCCGGCAACTTGACAGTCCCCTGAAAAATCGCCTAAGTGGGACAAGCCCATAAGTTTAAGTTACTGCTGAATGTGAAGTGGATAATCTTCACTGGCACTCGAAGACCACTTAACTGGCTGGACTGTCGAGGGCTAAGGACAAAATGCTAGAAAATGGGAATTATATATGTGGGTATAGGATGGATAGCATGGATATGGTAAGCCCAAGGTCTATGCTGTGTGACTGGTCCTGAGCTAGGCGGTGGCATGGGTCAAATTATGTGAAAACCTATAAATAAATATTACCATGAAAGGAATAAACTGTTGTGAATATTTCAGATTTCTTTGATGAACAACTGCCAGCCATCCACCAGACCTTTTCGAGCATCGAGTTCTAACTTTTTCTTCCTAGCAGTTCTGTTAATTGGACTTCCATTGGCCTGCGTTCCGATAATCTTCAGTATTGCATTGTAAGTTTCCCATGGCACTTCAACATTACTGTAGCACATTTCCCAGCATCTTGTGCAACAACTTTAGTCTAAATCATGGTTTCATATGTACCTGCATCACTAGTTACATTCTCTTTGTTATTTTGACTAAGTATTAAATCCAAAATAAATCTATAGTGGTAAATTTGGTCTAGAAATTCATCAAGAAAATCTGTATAACATTTGTATGTTTGTTTTAAAATTCAGAAACTTCCTTCAAAAACACTTCTGCTTTGATAAAAAAAAAGTATTAACATTTCTATTCCTTTTCCAATATCCAATGCAAAATAAACTTTTCACAACAAGCACAACCAAGCCAGATGATTATTAGTCAGTCCCTTATTTGTCAGCAATGGGGCAAAGTCAGGGAACTTGAGAGGATAATAGACCTGGATAACAGGTCCAGCCCACAGTGGGATTGGAGCACAGTTGATCATTTTAAATTATATTTAAGAGGGAGTTAGATGTGGCCCTTGTAGCTAAAGGGATCAGGGGGTATGGAGAGAAGGCAGGTACGGGATACCGAGTTGGATGATCAGCCATGATCATATTGAATGGCGGTGCAGGCTCAAAGGGCCGAATGGCCTACTCCTGCACCTATTTTCTATGTTTCTATGAAAGCAATGTATATTAAATAAAGAAAAATGCTGGTATATATATGTTGATTGTTTAATACAGGGATTAGAATTGGCATGAACTCAATTTAGTGGTAATTGTGAAATCAATCTTGCTTACATTTTTCTTGAGAACTTGGCATAATGATGCAGCTTGAACTGCATAGCTTGATATATTCTCAATAATGTCTACAAGATATCTCCTGTAAGGAAGCTTCAGGTTTCAATGAGGCACGCGTTCATAAACTCAGTTATTGGCCAATGTAATTCAATTCAATTCAATTCAATTCAAAGCACTTTATTCGTCCCCGAGGGGCAATTTTGGGTTGTCAGCAGTGATACAATAATAAAGAACACATAACCACAATAAAAATGTAAAACAAACATCCACCACAGCATTCATCACTGTGGTGGAAGGCACAAAAATTTGGCCAGTCCTCCTCCATTTCCCCCCCGTGGACAGGACCAGAGTCCAGAGTCAGTCCAGGATCGGCTCTTCCTCACCGGAGACCGCGGCTTTAAGTTGTTGTAGGCCGCAGGCCGGCGGTCGAGATTTAAAGTCTCCGCGGCAGCCAGAAGCACCGTAGACTGCAGGGCCGGCGGTCGAAGCTCCCCTCCAGGGGTGATGGTAAGTCCATGCCGGCCCCGCGGTAGAAGTTGGCCGCGGCCCACAGTGATGGCTTCTTCTTCCCCCGGGTCCCCCACGAGGGATCCCGGGCTGTAGACGCCGCACCAGCTGGAGCTCTGCAGACCGCGGCTTCAGGCCGCGACTTCAGGCTGCCGGCTGCCCCGGGCCAGCGAAACGGAGCGCTCCCCTCCAGCGAGGGCTCACCCGCTCCATGGAGGAGGCGACCGAAGCGGTTTCCCCCTTACCCCCTTACCCCCCCACACCACCCCCCACACAAAACACACCGAGAAACACAAAATACATACTTTAAAACATACTAAAAAATAAGAAAAAGTTGAAAAAACTGACGCGCTGCTGACAAGGCAGCCGCCAGAGCAGCGCCCCCTAACTATGGAAGTGATCTGAGTTCTGAGTTTAGTTTAGTGTCATATGTACCAAGGTAGAGTGAAAATAATATAACATCCAAATTAAATGCATTCATGTTGCGATTGGAACTTTGAACTAATTATTTCAAAACCAAACACTTGGGAAAACAGAGCAGCTGAATTCTCTCTGAAACAAGAGAACATATTTGTCCAGAGTGGATATGTTTATAGGGAAAAGGGAAATGTTTTCACAAGGGGTATAATGTTCAGTATTTATATTTAGTTTTATGGAAAGACATATTTTAAGATGGATATTGGTCATTTTTATGTGCCAAAATTAATAGCGATTTTTCTTTCCTCTGTCAAACAGAATTAATTCATCAAAATCTTGTGGGCCATTTATTAATTTCAATACCACTTGGGAAATTATACCGCACACTATCAACGCCTTTCCAGAGAGTCTCCGGCGGCTTCTGTATGGATTGGCGTCCGAAATCTTTGCTGTGCCATTCTTCATCTTCGTGTGGTAAGTATTTCATTTGTTTCCTTTTCCTGTTGGGCCACAAAATATTCTTCTGTTTAATAAATGTCCATCTTTTCGGGCTGTCCCTCGGGGTCAGTGGTGACTTGCTTCTGTTCTCATTCTGTGGTTGGGTTCTATAGGTCTTCAGTGTGAGACCCCTCCACTGGCAGAAAGGGAGTGGGGTGTCTGTTTCAGGAGTCTGTTGATGGGCATGTGAGCAATGTACCAGATGCATCATGACTTGGTGTATTTAACATCTCAGTGCAGGGCTGTAGGCCAAGGAGAGAATGCTGACTGGTTCTCTTCTGCTGTCTCTGAATTTGGAAGATTTTGGTGGTACCTCGTTGGTGCTTGGACATGGCAGCTCAGGTGGGCCGCATCTTTGAAATACTCAGCAGTCTACAGATCACTGCCTGAAACTAGCAGATTAACTTCTTTCCTCACGGAGGATTGTCAGAGGGTAGTTAATCTGTGGAACTCATCGCCACAGAGGGCTGTGGAGGCCAAGTCAGTGGAAAATTTTAAGGCAGAGAGAGACAAATTCTTGATTAGAACTTGTGTCAAGGGTTATGGGGAGAAGGCAGGAAAATGGGATTAGGAGGCAGAGATCGACCATGATTGAATTGGCCGACCTCTGGAATGGGCTTGATGGGCCGAATGGTCTAGTTCTACTCCGACAACTTGTGAACATTATATTACTGATTAAATATGGGTCACAAAAGTACAAATTTACATGTTACACAAAGGATGGTAAACTCCAATAATGATGTACATTTGGGGCTTTTGGGTGTTAATTCTACCGATAGCCCGTTAATGAAAGATTGTTCGATGTTTAGATGTCAGCATGGTTTAGTTGTCTTGTTTGTTTACTATCAAATGAATCTTAAATATTTGATCAGATTGCACACCTTCAAATACGCTTTAATTAATACAAACCTCCAGTGAAACTCCATTTTTATTCTAATGTTGATGCCTGTTTGGGTGCAGAAGATGATAACAAGAATTTGTCCCGACATAAAGATGGGCATCATTCCCACTTTGTTCCTCTTCTCTCCAGCCTCATCCTGTTTTATCTCGTGGCTTTGGCTGCAGCACACAAACGCGTCGTCATGCAACTGCGGGACCAACTGGCTATGGTGAGTGACCCCCATCGGCTTCTTCATTAGGTGTAGAGTATCAGCAACATTCATCTGCCATGATGCAAGTTCAAACATTGTCATATAACTCAGTCTGATATATTTGCCCTGTCAACATACAGGTGAATATAATGGGCCCATCATTATGTGAGGGGAAAGTAACATATAATAAAAAATAAGAAAATAATTTTAAAATGGCAACAACAGGCGGGAAGCAGATGCAGAGGTGTATTGGTTCCGTGGGTACTAACTAAACTCAGACTGAAATATGGAGTTTGCAAGTTTCTGTGATGGGTCCTTTTCAATGTTCTGACCACAATTATTGTCAATCAACTCTGAAAAATATAACTTCTAATCCCAATTGTCAGTGAGATTGTTATTTTTACTGTTTCCTCTCTGATTTGGCATTTAATTTATTCACCTATTGAATTGAATACTTTGTCACATGTGACAAGTCTCAGTGAAATTCTTTCCTTGCGTACCCAAGGACTGCAAATTGTCACCCATAAAGGGCGAGTACAGTCACATATTCCCCCTCCCGCAAGGTGGTTGCCTCACGCTGGGTCCTCCTTTGTTCCTTCCCCCACGCGTACTGTCACAAATTCCCCCTCCCTCAAGGTGGTCCCCTCACGCAGGGTCCTCCTTTGTTCCTTCCCTCAGCAGCTGCTTCCACATATCCGTCCTCGACTGTCAGTCGGCGCCATCATCGACTGCCGTGCCGACCTCTCCACTATTGCCGCCAGGTCCTCTCCGGACACCTCCGTGGTGGTGACCCGGGCCCCAGCCGCGGGCTGTACAGACCCAGGCACTGATGGTCGCAGGCTTCGTCCACCCTCCGCGAGGCTCCACCTCCGGCATCGGCTTCTCAGCGGCACGTCTGGAAGGCGTAGAAACCTGTGTGCTTACATTTACCTCGTATTGGTAACTTTGCTATCCTTCAATTTGATTTGTTCCTAGATGCAGGATACTTTCAGTAATCTATCAATAGCCACCTTAGATGCCATTCTTCAACTGATCACAACCTAGTAGATTTAAACATATAAACATATACTAAAGTAATAATATGTGAACAACAGTGAGCAGATCAGTTTTTATAAAAATGAAAATGTAGATTATTTTCAACAGTGATGCAAGAATGATGTGCAGAATCTATCTCCAGCTGCTGGTCACAGCCCTTATTCCCATCCTCTATCATTTATGCAAGTTTGTTTCTTGGCATTGTTGAGGCTCCTGGTACAGATGGGAAGAACTGATTTGAATATTACAAATGATGACCCAGTACTGTCATCAGCTTAACAATACTATGTTAAGTTGATGTTGGGGGAATCTGCACATTTTGATGCTGCTAAACTTATCCACATTGCTTTAGAAGATCGTTTGTTTACAATAGAACCGTTATCTACAATAGGATTAATGTCATAAGGAATAGGAGTAGAATAAGGCCATTCGGCCCATCAAGTCTACTCTGCCATTAAATCATGGCTGATTTATCTCCCTCCTAACCCAATTCTCTTGCCTTCTCCCCATAACCACTGACACCCGTACTAATCAAGAATCTATTTATCATTGCCGTAAAAACATCCACTGACTTGGCGTCCACAGCCGTCTGTGGCAAAGAATTCCACAGATTCACCACCCTCTAACTAAAGACATTTCTCCTCATCTACTTCCTTTAATTTTAATATACAACTTGAAGATAGTGGCCCAGCACCGACCCTTGTGGAACTCCACTAATCACTGGCAGCCAACCAGAAAAAGCCCCCTTTATTGCCGCTCCTTGTGTTCTGTCATCCAGCCAACCTGATATCCATGCTTGTATCTGCACTTTGATACCATAGGCTCTCATCTTCCTTAGCAGCCTCACATGTGGCACCTTATCAAAGGCTTTCTGAAAATCTAAGTAAATTACATCTACTGACTCTCCTTTGTCTGTCCTGCTATTTACTTTTTCAAAGAATTCCAACATATTTGTCAAGTAAGACCTCCCCTTCACAAACCTATGCTAACTTCAGTCTAACGTCCAGAAGCTGGTTTTCCAGTCTGCCAAAGGATCAACAGCAACGATCTCACAAATCGCCGACCATTAGTGTGTTCATCCACCCTCAGCCTTGTTCTGACTTCAGTTGTCGTGTTCATTGGAGACTTTCTGCTGGTGCTGTAAAATGATAGATCTGTGGTGGTCCAAGTGAATGGTGGGGCAGGCTCATTCAACCCTTTGTGTACGTGAGATCACCCTGCAAACAATGACCAAATTGTTCTACCATTTCATTCAGAGACTTGTGATAGGTTTAATCGTTTAACAGATATCTAGTTGATCTAATAATACTTAACTTTATTGAATCCGAACAAGTTTCTAGAAAGAAGACAAGATGTATTTGTTTTAGATTTATTGGAGGTGCAATATATTGCTTATTCGGTATATATAAATTATTTGATGGTGTAATTTTATGAGCAATGGCAAAACATCAATATACCATTGATTTATTTCTGCAGCAAGGTCGTGACAAGCAATATCTGATCAGAAAACTGACAAGGGAATCATTAATTGCAAAGAAGAGACTTGCCATGTCTAATGCTGAGAAACTGAAATAGGTTTTAATCACATTTCAAGTGCACACAGGTGAACAGCAAGCTGCTGTGAGACATAACTAACATTTGGAGATTGTTCTGTAATGGATGATTTTTCTGAAAACCTTTCTTGACAATTTTGTTGCTGATAAAGTTATCAGTTTTTCAAAAATGTTCTTGGGGCATTTTTCTTCCTAATACTTAAAATTGTACCTTTGCCATATTAAAATCCATGTTTGCTGGAAATCTCTGGGTAACTGTATGTATTGATTTATTGTGTACTCATTTTTAAAACATAGCATTTGTTTATCATTTATTTCCCTCTGTACTTCCTATAGAGGGTTGCATAGACTACTAGAAAATAGTGTTATTTATTTATGTGCGTTTTCTTTAACAATTTACCACTGTGAAGCAATCAGTACTGTTCAAATATTACATACACTACAAACACCACCCATACACTTCATTACCTTGTTTCAAAAACATTTCTGATGGATCAATTGATAAAGGAGATAATTTTGTGTTGAGGATTTTATAATTTCTGAAATATGGCTTGAGACTGCTGCACAAGGAAAATCTAGTTTCCTCAGAAACAAATGTGGACTACAGTCACCTGCTCTGATTGTCGGTAGCTTCTATCGTACTGATTTGCGTCACCATTCCTTTATATAATCACCATCTAAAGCTGCTGTTTAGTGAGCGGGGCTGATATGATTTGGTCAACAGTTGTGACTGGAACGCTTCACTCAAACAGCCTTAGATTTTCTAAAATTCAACTTCATGGTTTTAATTTCTATGGTGGTTTACCCAATTATCTGCTGGAACTTAACACATAAAGCCTGTTTTGCAAATGAGATGTTTGGTTGAGGTTACCTTTGTTGATGTTCCATGGCTATAAAATGTAGAATATCAATGTAATTACAAAATATACAGTCATATGCTTGTGTATTGTTGTGTCCTGCAGTTCCTGCAAAGGGTTAAACTTTTAGCACATGTCCTCACCTGCTGGTTAATAATGTCTATTATTAAATTATTTTTTCTTTATCTCTCAGAAATCACTACCATGGGAGATTTGATGGTGAAACATTGGGATGGATCTTGCTAGTAAGATTGATAATAAACACCACCCACCAGTATTAGTGTACTGTACACTACAGTACACCAGTATTAGTGTACTGTACACTACAGTATATTACACCAGTATTAGTGTACTGTACACTACAGTACACCAGTATTAGTGTACTGTACACTACAGTACAGTTCGGCAAATCCAGGGAGACATCCAGGGTGAATTTGCACCTCTCCATCATAAACTTTGGACAATTGACAGCTCATTCTCGCTTTTCGCATTATGTGTTAAACCTGCCACAGATCTGATAGCGCTTGTTCAAACCGTGCCAATAATCCTCTCTAATTCATATACCATCAGATTAAAGGCTTCATGTTATTCTGATATGTCATTACATGTTAAAATACTTAACCCAATTTCTAGAGAAAGATTTTCTGTACTGTCATGAAAATGAGTAGTTGAAATCTGGGGAGCCTGTGAGTTGCGCAATGTTTGCTATTTCTATTGCATAGTTGGGATGTTGGTCTCACTATTCCAAGTCCCAGCTGTACTAATGTAATCACCATGCTGGTGTAAGCTGTACCAATCGAGTTATGGGGCAGAAATGCAATGAGACAAAGGATGCAAGGTCCTACCCATTGACATAAGCTGTAAGAATCCTCCTGATAATAATCAACCTCATTTCAAAAACACACTTCCTTCAGACTTCAAGACAAATTGAAAGAAAAATCAAGAGAAAGGAAAAGACATTATTGTGATATTGTTGAGCAGATCGAGACCACCGTTGTCCAATCAGCAGAATTCCTATCCACTGCAATGAGTAAAACTGGAAGGGACGCAAGTCGACATTCACAAAACAATTGTACTTCATTGCTGTAAAAGAACACAGTACTAACATGGTCAATATCTGATGTGGCCCAGGGAATACTATCATAAACTGAGGCTGTGCTGTAAATCTGCATTGAATGTGTTGTGATTCTGCCATCCCCAGAGGATTACAATTAGATGACTGCCCATAATAGAGGCTTTTCTGCAGGAATTTCCCAACAGTATCCAGCTGCTGCATGGGCTAGATTAGGTGTGTTGTGTGAGAACATATTGCAATAGAATGGATAACTTGGCTCACAAGTTAGTGTTGTAATCACTACATTTTTATACTAAATCTAGAGTAAACATTTTAATTAATATGATATATTTCTTTAAAGATGGAAGTATTACGTATATGTTTTCTTGTGGGTTTTTTTAAATGAAAACTTGATTATGTATTGAATATTATTTACTTACAATATTAGATTTACTCCAGAAAACTGAATTTATGTTTTCTTTAATAAACTATCATTCTTATTTTTAATGTCGGCTGTCCTTTTGTTTACAGTTCATTTAGATTAGGTGAAGTAAACTTGCCTTTAACATTGGATGTCTACAACAAGTGATTGCATAAACTGTCCCTGAAAGCATTTGTAGGTCAATTATCAGTAAATGATTGTGGAAGCAAGAGGCAAATTAGCTCAGTTCTGACTTTTGAGCACAAAAAGATTTTTAAAGAATTACTTAACGTTTTGATAATCCAACACCACAAAATATCTTATAAACGGGTGTGATGGTTATCATCCTTCAATTTGATGTCAACAGAACAATATTTTGTAAGACTCTAGACTAATTGGGACCCATTGGGTCCCAGCATCAAACGTGTGGGCAGGTCCCTCAACGCAATATTCCACCTCTCCACCAATTCCAATATTGGTGGAGGGGCTTTCTGGAGCAGTAGTATAGGTGTTGTGGGCTGAAGGGACTGGTTTCCAGAGGGCTAGTATGGACATTGTGGGCCGAATGGATTCTTGGGCTGGCGGCTCAGTCACTCAAGCCTGTTGTGCTGGCAGCTCACTCACTCACGGCTGGTGGGCTGGCAGTTGACTCACGGCTCTTCCTTGAAATTCCATTTCAAGCAGGGTGCAAGGCCACCAAATTCAAGTGCAGTTTCATACCATTTCAAGCAGGGTGCAAGGCCATTAAAGACAGCGAGTCGTGACCTCTCCCTCCTCCATCTTGCAGAGACTGAGCCACGCCCACACGTCTGGGTTTTATAGTCCCTCCCCCATCCCACCAGAAGGGGCGTGGCCTTTATGGCGTGATTGACAGGAGAGAGAGAATATAAACATTTTTAAGCACTAATAACTCTTATTTTTCATCTATGGGAAAAGTCCTCGGCACCTGATGAGCGGAAGGGGAATCTGAGTAAGATGGTCAAAAATCACATCCATACGTTGTAGTGTTTTTTCTAAAATCAAAATAGAGCGCAAACAGGAAGTGGTCAAGATTAGACTCTTAATTATATAGAAGGCAAGGCAACTTTAATTAGGCACGGCAACTTTAATTAGGCACGGCAACTTTAATTAGGCACGGCAACTTTAATTAGGCGTGGCAAGTTTAATTAGGCAAGGCAATTTTAATTAGGCAAGGCAACTTTAAATAGGCAAGGCAACTTTAGCATTTCCAAACCAAAGGCAACACAGCTTTAGCATTTCCAAACCAAACGTAAATATATTTATTTATTGCTCATATTCTATGTCGCTCTTCTAGGGAGATGCTAACAGCATTTCGTTGTCTCTGTACTGTACACTGCACAATGACAATAAAGTTGAATCTGAATCAAAGGCAACACAGATTTAGCATTTCCAAACCAAAGGCAACACAGCTTTAGTATTTCCAAACTATATTTTCAAACCACATTAAGGGCACTGACAGGTCAGTAAAACCACTCAGTTTAGTAGACATGTGTTCAGTGTTATTCACAGCTCAGAATGAGAGACGTGACCCTCTCTCTCCCCCATCTTGCAGATACTGACTGAGGCACTCAACACTTCTGGGTTTTATAGTCCCTCCGGAGGGACCTTTGTGGCCTTCAAGAGAGAGAATCTCAACATTTTTTAAACACTAATAACTCCTTTATTTTTCATCGATGGGAAAAATCCTCTTGTCCTGCGCAGCAGAGGGAGACTCTGAGTAAGATGGCCAAAAATCACAGTCGTAAGTGGCAGCATTTTTTCTAAAATCAATATATAGAACAACAGGAAGTGGTCAGATCAGACTTTTAGTAATATTGATAATTGGAACTTAACATTTTCACAAATATCACAACGTTAATTCCCGGGATGGCAGGACTGTCATATGTTGATAGAATGGAGCGGCTGGGCTTGTGCACTCTGGAATTTAGAAGGATGAGAGGGGATCTTATTGAAACATATAAGATTATTAAGGGTTTGGATGTGCTACTGATTGGGGATGATAAGCCATGATCATATTGAATGGCGGTGCTGGCTCGAAGGGCCGAATAGCCTACTCCTGCACCTATTGTCTATTGTCATTTGGTGCTGGTGATGAAGAATTAAGATTTTCAGTATAGGATTAACCTATGGTGGTCAATAATATAATTATATTTAGAAACAGAGTTCTACAGCTTGGAAACGTGCCCTTCGGCCCACCATGTCACTAAACTGCAAAAAAAAATCACTCTACCTAGGTGCATGTGACAAAAAATTATCATTGAACTGTTAAATTCACAATCTCTAAAAAACCTCTTGGAAAATCACTTTGCCACAGCTTTGTAGACAAAAGTGCTGGAGAAACTCAGCGGGTGAGGCAACATATGGAGCAAAGGAATAGGTGACGTTTCGGGTCGAGACCCTTCTTCAGACTTCTGCTCCATAGATGCTGCCTCACCCGCTGAGTTTCTCAAGCATTTTTGTCTACCTTTGATTTTTCCAGCATCTGCAGTTCCTTCTTAAACATCTTGCTACAGCTTTGTATCATCTGCTTTCAACTGTGGATCATTTGGCTAATCATGACCAACACGACAAATAATCTATTGTGGCACATACAACATAAGAACAATGCTTAAGGTTTGTGCATGGATATTACTGCAGGAAAGCACGCAGTATCACAAGAAGAAAGTTCCAACTGGTATTGGAGAACTTGAGTAGAGTAACTGAGTGAGGATTTCCTTGTTGCAATGAGGAGCTAACCCTTGGAAAAGTGGCCGTTTGTGGAGACCGTAGAGGTCTGCTGTCGACAGCAATCAGAGCATCAATCACTGCCAATTTCTCCTGCATTAATCATGTTCAGAGCCAGATCCAGAGCAGTTTGTGAGTAATTGTCAGGAATATCAGGCAGGGCTCCATTGCATAGAAGCAGTCGCTTCATCCTCCTGTTGTTGTGGACAATTCCATAATGTAATGCCGTTCGTCCTTCTCTGTCCTGGCTATTTAATAGTTTCTGCACTTCACAATTTTGTAATAAGACCTACAAAAAATAGTGATGTTAGTTTTAACCCACTGGTTCCAACTTTCACAATATATTTTAATATGATTAGTACAACACTAATAATTATTAACATTTTAAAATGTGAAACTAAATTATAAACAATTTTCCCCCAAAATTGCCTCAATCAATCGATCAATCAGATATATTCATCACATACACAATAAAGTGCAGTGAAATGAATTTGCCAGCAGCGGTACAATACAAAAGAACACACAATACACAATAAAAATTTAACACAAACATCCACCACAGCATTCTTCACTGTGGTGGAAGGCACAAAGTACAGCCAGTCCTCCTCCATTATTCCCCCGTGGTCGGGGCCATAACCTCCGCAGTCGCCGTTGCGGGCGGCCAGATGACAGGCCCTCTCGTTTGGAAGGCAAGTTCCGAATCATAGCTTCCCTACTGGAGATCGTGGCTTCAGGATGACGTAGGCTGCAGGCCGGCAGTCGGAGCTCTTCTCCAGGGATTCCCAGCGAGGGATCCCGCTCTGGATGGTTAGTAAGTAAGTCCCCGCCGCGCCCGCGGCTAGAAGCTCCGCAAACTGAACAATCCACGGGCCAGCGATTGGAAAAAGTCCACGCTGCGCCCGCTGCTGAAGCTCTGGACCAGACGCCGGGAAAGGCCGCACCAATCCATGGTGTTAGGCCGCGAGGGAGGCAACATGGAAAAAGTCGCCTCTTCGTGGAGGAGGCAACCAAAAGCGGTTTCCCCCTTACCCCCCATACCCTCCACACATGACACACCGAGAGACATTAAAACACATTTGGACAAACTAAAAAAAACAAAAAAAGTATAAATGACGAACACTGCTGGCAGGGCAGTCGTCTCACAGCGCCCCCACTGATGTTGTTTTATATACTTGGATTAAACAGTAACAGACACCCTTATATTTCCATAACATACTGTGCCAATCCTACCTAAGATGTGCATACAATTATCATTGAAATTGATGCTACTGTCTTTAAAATACAGAATCATGCCAGTAAGTATCGCAGAAAGTTACAGAATAGAGGGCGATAACTGAAACCATAAAATGACATCTATGGATGCAAAAATATCTGAAATGAAAACGGCAATGCTGGCCAGGAAGCATCTTTGGAGAGACGACCAAAAGACTGACCAGAGAGCAGACCTGAGATATACTTCTCCAAACGTGGCCTGACTTGCCCTGCTGTTTAAAAATTACAATAAAAAATATGAATTGGATTAAAATCTACCTATCATATTCAGTATGTATACAGACAAATTCATATAAGTACCTGACAGATTTCAGCATTCCCATAGATGGCAGCAATGTGCAAGAGAGATCTCCCAGCATCATCAGTGTGGCTGATAAAAAGATGTTTAAGATATTATTGCAGTACAGAATTATGATTCACAAGGAAAATGTCCTTGTCCGATTGTCACTGCTGAGATTTCTGCATGAACCAATGGAGAAATAGTGTTGCTAACTACAATAGCAATTCAACAGAGCTTGCAGCACCGGAGACTCGGGTTTGATCCTGACTACGGATGAAACACAAGTCTACACACATGCAGCAGCTCAGAATGTTTATCGCGAATGACCTATGACCTGGGCATGCTCAGTCAGAATACAGAACTCGTTTATTGACCATTGGCCCACTTGTGTGATCCACTCCGTCTCCCCCTGCTGGAACACCAGCACTGCACAGCCTAAGACCAACAACAAATAGCATCTTGCACAACTCATTGTTCTACACTCCTCATCATTACAGGAGTAACACTACTCACAAACTATATTCATTAACACCACTCACAAATATTACCAAATCCTATAGTTAACCTTTTGCTATTCTGGGAGCTATTCTGCCTCGTTAGAACTTGTTGCCAACTAACAATACAGCCCAAATCATCTAATTCAAGGTCCTTCGCTCCATAGATGCTGCTGCACCCGCTGAGTTTCCCCAGCAATTTTGTGTACCTTCGATATTCCAGCATCTGCAGTTCCCTTTTGAACATCTAATTCAAGGTCTCTGGCACTTTCTGTTGATGCAGAACTTCTCTCCATTAAAGAGTAACAGATGTTGGGGGAACTGGACAACCATGTCAATGAGCCAACACTTGTACTTACGCAGGTAGGCCACAGTAACGCTGACACAGATTCTCTAACTTGTGCTCATCTCCATTCTTAATGGTTTGGACGGCATTTTCAAAAACGTCACAGAGGTTGAGATCATGTATTTTAATACAGTCTACATTTGTTCCATTTTGCTTGGCAGAATAACAAGTTTTCTCATCCTGTGAAAAATGAGAGTATGAATAATGAGCGATGATGTATTTGTTTCCAATAGACCAGGAATCTTGAGGACATACCAGGAATAATATTGTGTTCACTGAATTTGAATCTATATACTTAAAGAGGAGATGCTATCTTGCACCTGGAGGCAGGTCAGGGAGCGAAACAAACTCCCTGAAAAGTGTGATAGCAGAGCCTTGCGTCGATGAAGACATAAAGAGCTGTGCCCTAGGTAGAGTCACACCTGCTACTGGGTTGGGAAACTCTCCTTCTCCCGAGACAGACAGAATGCCTTCGACAGCCTCCTTTGCTGTAAACTTTCTATGACTGTCTCTGCCAACAAGCAATGGTTTATTACAATGATTTCCCGACTGAGCAATAACTGAGACTGTTAAAACGATGCCTCTCACTCAAAAAAGGTGATAAAGTCTGATGGTGAAGGAAGACAAACATGTGAGGTAGGGTTAGGGCTAAGTCAGATGGTGAGATCTGCACAAAATCAGGACAATTAATGACTGAACTCAACGGTCTGGTCACAAAGCCTAAGGCAACATTTCATACTGATCATGGCCATGCCAGTGGCTTTCTTACTGCATCTTGCCCTTGTATTTAAATTGAATTGAAGGGGATGCACTAAGGTCTCTACCTAATGTAACTATAGATATTGCATAATTCAAACATTTACATAAATTATCAGTTCTTGACATTCAATGTGAACTAATTTGCTGATTTGGTATTTGTATTTGAATTAGTATTGACTAAATGTAACAACATTTCTGTAACAATTTCTCTTCTCTCTTATAATACGATACAATACGATAAAACGTTATTCATACCCAGAGGGATGTTGGTCTGCCGACAGTCACACCCGGAGCTATGATCTTTGGTCACAACACACAAGGTACACAAACACTTGAAATTTAAAGTAGAAACAAGGAACTGCAGATGCTCATTTACAAAAATGACAAACTGCTGGAGTTAGTCAGCGGGTCGGGCAGCATCCTTGGGGAATATAGCTTTAGAAAAGGAGGGCTGAAAGGTGTGGTGATGGCAGATGTGACTGGAGGCGACAGAAATGTCGGAGGATGATGAGTCTGAAGAAGGGACCCGACCCAAAACGTCACCTATCCATGTTCTCCACAGATGCTGCCTGACCCGCTGAGTTACTCCAGCACTCTGTGAAACGTCACCTATCCATGTTCTCCACAGATGCTGCCTGACCCGCTGAGTTACTCCAGCACTCTGTGAAACGTCACCTATCCATGTTCTCCACAGATGCTGCCTGACCCGCTGAGTTACTCCAGCACTCTGTGAAACGTCACCTATCCATGGTCTCCACAGATGCTGCCTGACCCGCTGAGTTACTCCAGCACTCTGAAACGTCACCTATCCATGTTCTCCACAGATGCTGCCTGACCCGCTGAGTTACTCCAGCACTCTGTGAAACGTCACCTATCCATGTTCTCCACAGATGCTGCCTGACCCGCTGAGTTACTCCAGCACTCTGTGAAACGTCACCTATCCATGTTCTCCACAGATGCTGCCTGACCCGCTGAGTTACTCCAGCACTCTGTGAAACGTCACCTATCCATGTTCTCCACAGATGCTGCCTGACCCGCTGAGTTACTCCAGCACTCTGTGAAACGTCACCTATGCCATGTTCTCCACAGATGCTGCCTGACCCTCTGAGTTACTCCAGCACTCTGTGAAACGTCACCTATCCATGTTCTCCACAGATGCTGCCTGACCCGCTGAGTTACTCCAGCACTCTGTGAAACGTCACCTATCCATGTTCTCCACAGATGCTGCCTGACCCGCTGAGTTACTCCAGCACTCTGTGAAACGTCACCTATCCATGTTCTCCACAGATGCTGCCTGACCCGCTGAGTTACTCCAGCACTCTGTGAAACGTCACCTATCCATGTTCTCCACAGATGCTGCCTGACCCGCTGAGTTACTCCAGCACTCTGTGAAACGTCACCTATCCATGTTCTCCACAGATGCTGCCTGACCCGCTGAGTTACTCCAGCACTCTGTGAAACGTCACCTATCCATGGTCTCCACAGATGCTGCCTGACCCGCTGAGTTACTCCAGCACTCTGTGAAACGTCACCTATCCATGGTCTCCACAGATGCTGCCTGACCCGCTGAGTTACTCCAGCACTCTGTGAAACGTCACCTATCCATGTTCTCCACAGATGCTGCCTGACCCGCTGAGTTACTCCAGCACTCTGTGAAACGTCACCTATCCATGTTCTCCACAGATGCTGCCTGACCCGCTGAGTTACTCCAGCACTCTGTGAAACGTCACCTATCCATGTTCTCCACAGATGCTGCCTGACCCGCTGAGTTACTCCAGCACTCTGTGAAACGTCACCTATCCATGTTCTCCACAGATGCTGCCTGACCCGCTGAGTTACTCCAGCACTTGTGAAACGTCACCTATCCATGTTCTCCACAGATGCTGCCTGACCCGCTGAGTTACTCCAGCACTCTGTGAAACGTCACCTATCCATGTTCCCACAGATGCTGCCTGACCCGCTGAGTTACTCCAGCACTCTGTGAAACGTCACCTATCCATGTTCTCCACAGATGCTGCCTGACCCGCTGAGTTACTCCAGCACTCTGTGAAACGTCACCTATCCATGTTCTCCACAGATGCTGCCTGACCCGCTGAGTTACTCCAGCACTCTGTGAAACGTCACCTATCCATGTTCTCCACAGATGCTGCCTGACCCGCTGAGTTACTCCAGCACTCTGTGAAACGTCACCTATCCATGTTCTCCACAGATGCTGCCTGACCCGCTGAGTTACTCCAGCACTCTGTGAAACGTCACCTATCCATGTTCTCCACAGATGCTGCCTGACCCGCTGAGTTACTCCAGCACTCTGTGAAACGTCACCTATCCATGTTCTCCACAGATGCTGCCTGACCCGCTGAGTTACTCCAGCACTCTGTGAAACGTCACCTATCCATGTTCTCCACAGATGCTGCCTGACCCGCTGAGTTACTCCAGCACTCTGTGAAACGTCACCTATCCATGTTCTCCACAGATGCTGCCTGACCCGCTGAGTTACTCCAGCACTCTGTGAAACGTCACCTATCCATGTTCTCCACAGATGCTGCCTGACCCGCTGAGTTACTCCAGCACTCTGTGAAACGTCACCTATCCATGTTCTCCACAGATGCTGCCTGACCCGCTGAGTTACTCCAGCACTCTGTGAAACGTCACCTATCCATGTTCTCCACAGATGCTGCCTGACCCGCTGAGTTACTCCAGCACTCTGTGAAACGTCACCTATCCATGTTCTCCACAGATGCTGCCTGACCCGCTGAGTTACTCCAGCACTCTGTGAAACGTCACCTATCCATGTTCTCCACAGATGCTGCCTGACCCGCTGAGTTACTCCAGCACTCTGTGAAACGTCACCTATCCATGTTCTCCACAGATGCTGCCTGACCCGCTGAGTTACTCCAGCACTCTGTGAAACGTCACCTATCCATGTTCTCCACAGATGCTGCCTGACCCGCTGAGTTACTCCAGCACTCTGTGAAACGTCACCTATCCATGTTCTCCACAGATGCTGCCTGACCCGCTGAGTTACTCCAGCACTCTGTGAAACGTCACCTATCCATGTTCTCCACAGATGCTGCCTGACCCGCTGAGTTACTCCAGCACTCTGTGAAACGTCACCTATCCATGTTCTCCACAGATGCTGCCTGACCCGCTGAGTTACTCCAGCACTCTGTGAAACGTCACCTATCCATGTTCTCCACAGATGCTGCCTGACCCGCTGAGTTACTCCAGCACTCTGTGAAACGTCACCTATCCATGTTCTCCACAGATGCTGCCTGACCCGCTGAGTTACTCCAGCACTCTGTGAAACGTCACCTATCCATGTTCTCCACAGATGCTGCCTGACCCGCTGAGTTACTCCAGCACTCTGTGAAACGTCACCTATCCATGTTCTCCACAGATGCTGCCTGACCCGCTGAGTTACTCCAGCACTCTGTGAAACGTCACCTATCCATGTTCTCCACAGATGCTGCCTGACCCGCTGAGTTACTCCAGCACTCTGTGAAACGTCACCTATCCATGTTCTCCACAGATGCTGCCTGACCCGCTGAGTTACTCCAGCACTCTGTGAAACGTCACCTATCCATGTTCTCCACAGATGCTGCCTGACCCGCTGAGTTACTCCAGCACTCTGTGAAACGTCACCTATCCATGTTCTCCACAGATGCTGCCTGACCCGCTGAGTTACTCCAGCACTCTGTGAAACGTCACCTATCCATGTTCTCCACAGATGCTGCCTGACCCGCTGAGTTACTCCAGCACTCTGTGAAACGTCACCTATCCATGTTCTCCACAGATGCTGCCTGACCCGCTGAGTTACTCCAGCACTCTGTGAAACGTCACCTATCCATGTTCTCCACAGATGCTGCCTGACCCGCTGAGTTACTCCAGCACTCTGTGAAACGTCACCTATCCATGTTCTCCACAGATGCTGCCTGACCCGCTGAGTTACTCCAGCACTCTGTGAAACGTCACCTATCCATGTTCTCCACAGATGCTGCCTGACCCGCTGAGTTACTCCAGCACTCTGTGAAACGTCACCTATCCATGTTCTCCACAGATGCTGCCTGACCCGCTGAGTTACTCCAGCACTCTGTGAAACGTCACCTATCCATGTTCTCCACAGATGCTGCCTGACCCGCTGAGTTACTCCAGCACTCTGTGAAACGTCACCTATCCATGTTCTCCACAGATGCTGCCTGACCCGCTGAGTTACTCCAGCACTCTGTGAAACGTCACCTATCCATGTTCTCCACAGATGCTGCCTGACCCGCTGAGTTACTCCAGCACTCTGTGAAACGTCACCTATCCATGTTCCCACAGATGCTGCCTGACC